>NC_059291.1:26824481-26849481 GCF_017591435.1 Portunus trituberculatus
CCTCTCTACCAGGCCCTTCTTTATGCCATGCTAGCCATTTTCCTGTGAGCTGAGGTAATGGCTACCGAAATAGTGCGAAACATATATGTCGTTCCTTTCTTTCCCTCATCCTTTTCCTTCGTCTCCCTCTCTCTTTTCTTTCCCTAATTTTTCTCTGCCTTATTTCTCGCCGGTTAGTCTTCATTTTCCTTCCACTACTTCCTTCATTTTCTTTCCTCTCCCTCCATATCACATAGCCTCACTCTCTCTCTCTCTCTCTCTCTCTCTCTCTCTCTCTCTCTCTCTCTCTCAAGTTGATTTCATGAACAAGGAAGAGAGATGATTTTAGAAATTAAGTATCATAACCCCAGTTCATCGTACAAACATAAACAAGCATCGCCATCAGAGGTAAGGACACACACACATATGAGCTGAGTTGGGCGTACATGATGTGGTGCGGCATTGGTCAATTGCTTTTGAATCGTATTAGGAAAAAAAGTAAAAGAAATAGGAGTGTCTGAGTGATGGTGGGAGTATATTTCAGTGATGGATACATCACAGAGCTACAGTTATTAAGGGATTAAGAGAGAGGCGGGGGACGGGTAGAGAGGAGTCCCGTTGTCAGGTGGCAAAGAGGAACACGAGCACTGAGGCAGCGTCAGGTCACTTCAGTGGCATTGAGGGCTGTGTTTTGTTGTTTTGTTCTGAAATATGATTGTAATTATTCATATTTTTCATTCCCTTTCTAATTTGTATTGTCATACGTTGTCCAATGGGCATTGTCAGTTTGGATGGTTGACATAGTAGTCTTCAGACTAAAAAAACAGTTTTGAAATTACATCATCATAAAATTTAGAATATAAAAAGAAAGAAATCAATAAAAAAAAATTCACAAGGGAAATCTTACAATTACTTAAACTACTTCAAAATTATACCGATATGAACTTTAAAAAGAAATACAATAAAATATGATTTTTAAAATTATACGAACAAGTTGTTTTCAAATTACACCAACATACAACTAAAATGGAGCAAGTAGAAATTTTAGAATATATTTGTCAAATGAATTGTCACTTGCCATAAGCCTAAGGAATGGTCACTGTCAGATAATCCATTATTATCAAATCTTTGATGTTTTATTTCATATTTGGCCTTCCTTGCACTGCTAGAGCCAAACAGGTATTTCATAAGGCTTACATTGTACTTTGAAGAGATGTCCCTCGCCCTTCCAAGTAAGCCTATTTGATTGAATCTCTCATTCAAAGCTTTATTATGAATGTATATATATATATATATATATATATATATATATATATATATATATATATATATATATATATATATATATATATATATATACACCTAATCCTCCGCTATCGCGCGAAATTGGTGCCTAAAAGACCGCGCGATAACGGAAAACGCGATAACGGAAGTGAAGAATAAATAGGAAATAAATAAATTGGTGCCTGAAGCCAAAAGTTTTCCTAAAAAAACAACTCTGAACAACAGAATACACATGCGAGACTGAGGGATAATGAGCAGAGTGACCAGAACCAATCAGCTCCCTTATTCAAATTATGTGACAGTTAATACGCAGCGATGATTGGCTGCTAGTTCCTCCTCCTCCTCCTCATGATCATCATCTTTCTCCTCCTCCTCTTCCCCCATCTAAGCATTCGTTAGTGTGTGGTTGGGATATGGGTAGTACTACTACTATTACTATTACTGCGGGTGCGCGATAACGACTTTCCAGATGCGCTAAAACTGAATTTTGTAGATTTTCATAAGTGCGCGATAACGCCTAAACGTGATAACGAAAGGACGTGATAATGGAGGGTTAGGTCCTGAGTGGACTCAAGTGAAGGGATCCTTAAGGTTTTCAATGAGGGCTTACTTATACAGTATTTATGTATTCCGAACATAGCCTTTACAGATTTTCCTTGCATGATCTCTAATTCATTCGAACGCGTTTTATCAATCTTAACAGTATGCAATCCACATGTCAGTACTGGCCTAATTGTAATTTTCCAGACATAGGAAGATGTGTCAACATTAGTTTCTAAGTTACACAACCCTGGTCTTTGTAAGGCGTAAAATGTTATTCTACAAGCCCTACTGCATTCACAAACATGAGCGAGCATGAGGGTCTCAGTGGGAAAGATTCCCTCCTAAGTATTTGAACACACCACATTCTTTCAAAATATTTCTTTTCAGGTACCAAAGAGGACGCTCTGTAAAATAACATTCCCCGAATATGGGAAATTCAGTCTTGCTGGGATTAAAGGACAAGCCATGATCACTTACATACTCGTTGGAAACCTTGATCATTTGCTGCAGACTTGTGACAGTTAGACTACATGGAAGAATATCATCTGCGTAACTAAAAACGTTAAAAGACTTGAAACCCATGACAACTAATATTAGACGGGGAGATATCCGTATACAATTCTTCCGGTTTGTCTTCCTTTAGAAACAATAATGACAAATATTTCATGAACCTTATACTTAATCACGAATCTTATAATAACAAACATGTGAATATATTTTCATATTCTGCTCCTCCACCCCATCATTTCTTTCCTTACCTCTGTCTCTCTGTCTTCTTTACAGAAGAGTACTGACATATATTTCATTAACTTCATAACTTAATCACGAATTTCATCATATCAAACTTGTGAATATAAGTCCACATGTTTCTCGTGTATTCTGCCCCTTCTCCCGCATCTTTCCTTTCCTTAGCTCGGCCGCCCTATCTTCTTTACAAAGAATACCGAAATATATTTAATTAACCATACACTTAATCGTGACTCTTATATCAAACTTATGAATATCTTTCCACATTTCTTTCATGTATTCTTCCCTTTCCATCCCATCTTTCTTTAACTCTGCCGCCTTCCATTTTTATCACATCTACATTATATCCTTAAAATCTGCCTCCTCCTCTCCTTCATTCTCTCGCTACCAGGCCCTTCTCTCTGCCATGCTAGCCATTTTGTTGTGAACTGAGGCAATGGCTACCGAAATAGTGCGAAACATATATGTCGTTCCTTCCTTTCCCTCATCCTTTTCCTCCGGCTCCCTCTTTCTCTTTCCTTTCCCTAATTTTACTCTGCCTTATTTCTTCCCAGCCAATAAGTCTTCTTTTTTCTGCCTTATTTCTCGTCACTTGGTCTTCATTTTCCTTCCTCTCCTTCCTTCGTTTTCTTCCCTCTCCCTCCATATCACATATCCTCACCTCTCTCTCTCTCTCTCTCTCTCTCTCTCTCTCTCTCTCTCTCTCTCTCTCTCTCTCTCAAGTAATTTTATGAACAAGGAAAGGAAAGATGACTTTGAAGGTAAGGACGCACACACACACACACACACACACATGAGCAGAGTTGGGCGCACATTATGTGGTGTGGCATTGGTAAATTGTATTTGAATAGTATTAAGAAAAAAAGAAAAGAAAAAGAAATAGGAGTGTCTGAGTGATGGTGGGAGTATATTTTACTGAGCTACAATTATAATTAAGGGATTAGAGTGGGAAGGGGGGACCGGTTGAGAGGAGTCCCGTTGTCAGGTGGCAAAGTGGTGCAGGCGCTAAGAAGGAACAGGATTATTAAAGCCGCGTCAGGTCACTTCAGGGACATTGATGGTTGTGTTTAGTTGTTGAATTCTGAAATGTGATTGTAATTATTCATTCTTTATTCCCTTTCTGGTTAGTGTCATCGTTTTGGGATTAGGTAAAAATTATTAAGTATATTTTGATTGGTAAATAAATTTATGACAGTTTTCTTAATTTTGCATATCACTGCTTTGAGTTTTCTTAAGCTGGTGTGTATGAGTGGACCAAATTTTCACCGTAATTATTTATTTATTTCTCTTTATTTATTTATTTATTAATTTACTTTTTAATACTCCAGAACCTCCTATATCAAAGATGATAATGAAAATCTTTGAAGTTTCTTTGCCAGAGACCGGCGTGAGGTTTGTGACTGTTGATGAATTACGGAAGTGAAGATGGTGGTAATGTACAAGAGAAATAGTAATTATGTAAATGTAAAAGTGTGGAGTAGGAATGATGATGAAAGTATGCGAGAGGAAAGAGGTCTAAACACAATGTACGAAATACTTTACTGATATCGCCCAATTATTCATTACTACTGTATAAAACTGAGGAGGGCAGATGCCAGTGGGACCAACTACTCATGAGATATCACGTAACCAGTGGCGTAGTGATGGGAGGCGAGCTGGTCGAATGCCCTTGGGCGGGACATTTCTCAGGGGGCGGCACAAGCTAGGCTACTGAGAATATTGATGTTCAGACCGTTATCTTAGACCTTATAAAATTGAAGGCGCGCAAAATATTGATTTAAAGTTCCTGCATTTATAGCATAATATAAGCATACATAATAAACTAGTGTATTATATCTAATCTCACGTTTTATTACTTTTGGGGGTCGGCATTTTCAGGTTTCACCCGATGTAAATTTGTCTCACTATGCCGCTGGAGGGAACTATTCTTCATGTGTGCTGTGATGAGGAATTTCCAGTGAATTCTTTGCTTAATAATGCGATAAGATAGGCGAACAAATACACATAAGGAACAAGATAAAGCTCTTATTATGTGACACTTATCAACAGGAAAAAGAAAAAAGAAAAAACACCTCCCCCTCTCTCTTTCTCAATTAGATAATTATGTAAATGAATTATTAAAAAAAAAACTATATAAGAAAGAAGACATGGAGGAAGAAGAGGAAGAGTAGTAGTAGTAGTAGTAGTAGTAGTAGTAGTAGTAGTAGTAGTAGTAGTAGTAGTAGTAGTAGTAGTAGTAGTAGTAGTAGTAGTAGTAGTAGCAGGAGGAGGAGGAGGAGGAGGAGGAGGAGGAGGAGGAGGAGGAGGAAGAGAAAGAGGTGAAGGACCTCACGATTTGTTGCTTGACACACTAAGATTGACAAGGTAGAACCCTATTGGTCACTAAAATGCTCAGCCGGTTAATACATTCACCTTTCAATTTGATAAATTATTTATGTTTAAAAAGAGTATTTTCAGCTTTGACTCACGTCTTTCAGAATATCTCAATAGTACAGAAGGAGAAGATGAATCAATCATAAAAGGAAACATCAATAATAATGAATTCATAAAATGTTCATTACCTACGTGGCGGCAACCCTCGTGATACCGCCTTGACCTAACTCTCACGACCTGCGCCTCGCCCCGTACCAGCACACCTCCCTGGAAGCCTATCAGTCACTCGTTCAGTCGCATAGCCTCACACTCTTCAGTAGTCAGTAGCCTGTCGTCAGTTGTGTTGGTGACAGCAAAGGAGCCACAGCCGTCATCACAACTCCTCTTCGCCAGTCGCAATGAGCCCCGCCACAAGGCCCGGCCTCTCCGCCACTCGACAACTCCTGTTCAGATGTCCAGAATGTGACTACGTCTGCAACAAAAAGGGCAATCTGAAGCGACACTTTCGATCTGTCCACGAGGAGAGGAAGGAGTCGTTTTGCTGCGGGAAACTCTTCACCACCACGGCAGCCATTCGTCTTCACCAGAAAACGGTGCACGGGAACGGCTACTGCTGTCCAACTTGCTCCATGATCTTTGACAGGAAGGTCAGCCTTTGGAGGCACCGCTTTACACACACCGCAGAAAAACCTCTCCAGTGTGCCTGTTGCTCTTACAAGACCTGCAGCAAGTATAACCTCCAACGACATGTCAGACTGAGGCATTCCACAGTGCGCAAGCCAAAAGCCAGTGGTCGTTCACAGCAGCCACAGGCCTCGGTCTCCACCTCCCAGCCAGAGCGTCACGACCTTGCACCACAATTGGAGCCTCACGCCCCTGCACCACAACCGGAGCCTCACGCCCCTGCACCACAACCGGAGCCTCACGCCCCTGCACCACAACCGAAGGCTCACGCCCCTGCACCACAGTTAGAGTCTCACGCTTCTGTTCCACAACAGGAGCCTCACGCCCCTGCACCACGACCGGAGGCTCACGCCCCTGCACCACTACCGGAGACTCACGCTTATGAACCACAACCGGAGCCTCACGCCCCTGCACCACAACCGGAGTTGCGAAAGGAGATGCCAGCAGCCCATGATGTTCCACACCAGCCTGTCCCACTTCACCACACGCAATGGTTTCCGGCACAGCAGCCAGGCCTCAACTACCACAGGACAGAGGAGACTCACCACTCCCTCGAACAAGTCTCACAATGGCCTACCCCGCCTGCAGAGGACCCTGAGGACCAACCACTTCTGTGGCACCAAGAAGTTCCGTTAGATCTGACTTTTCGAAAATATACGCAAGGTAAGTTTTCGTAATGTTCGTTCTTATGCATATATTTTCATAGTGGATTGATCTATTTATTCAGTTGTTTTTATTTACTTAAAAATTTCCAGTAGAAAATGTTACACTAATATAATATATACCCTACTGAAAGTAGTTATTATACTCTATGAAATTATTCATTTTTCTCTCTTTGGTTCTGTACTCTAGGTTTTCACTGTTCTGTTATTTTTTTAGGAGACATCAACGCAGCGCAGAGGCCATTCCCGGGCTCTTATTACCAGTGGCTGCCAGAAACACAGGCGCAGCCCGCTTCTCATGGTTGGATGGCGTACCCATGGCCACCGCCTCTCTACCACCAAGCTCTCTTTCCTGCAGCCGGCAGCCATTGGCATTCTCACGCCGTCCCACACTACACCCAACACCTACCAAACTATACCCACGCAACAGTGGCTACCCACCACAGCCACGCAGCAACAGCGGCCCACCTCAGCCATGCAGCAACAGCCGCCCACCACAGCCATGCAGCAATACCCGCCCACCACCGCCACGCAGCAACAGTCGCCCACCACAGCCATGCAGCAACAGTCGCCCACCACAGCCACGCAGCAACAGTCACCCATCACAGCCACACAGCAGCAGCAGCCGCCCGCCACAGCCGCTATTCCGGGTCTGAATCAGGCGCCCAGGAATGGCACCTTTTGCATGAAGGGGCTTTGCAGGAGGAGCGTCTCGTCCACTCTCATTCTGGTGCAGGTAAGTTCATCCCATCAATTTTGCACAAGTAGCTCCTGTTGCCTGACGGTCGTTGTTGGGGGAGGGGGATTGTTTCTTTGGCTATAGAATAAAGGGCGTATACATGCACAGGGCTGTTCACATACACCAGAGCACTGCTGTCATTATGGTTGTTTTCTCCTGGAAGGTTTCGCAGCGTGGGTTATTTGGTCCCCCCATTGGGTCACGAGAAGTTTTTTAGGGGCCACAGAACAAAATTAGGTAAATGGAGGACCACACGGGACCACAAAACTTCCTAAGTTTGTGTTGCTCATATTATAAGCTTAATATTTTCATATTTGTTTTTTGTTGTCTCTTGTCAGGTGTTCTACTGCTTCATTTAGCGACTTCAGCATCTTTTTGCTGTAATCCTGCTAACATTCACTTCCCATGAGTTGGCAACGCTGGATTCAGAGTTGCTATGAATATTTTTTTATTTTCGGACATTCTGTCCCATTTTTGTCCGTTTGTCTTTAAATTTTCCTGAAAAAAGACGTCATTAATTTGCCTTTTTCTTTTTTCTTGATTTTTTTTACACATATATGTATATATATATATATATATATATATATATATATATATATATATATATATATATATATATATATATATATATATATATATATATATATATATATATATATATATATATATATATATATATATATATATATATATATATATATATATATATATATATATATATATATATATATATATATATATATATATATATATATATATATATATATATATATATATATATATATATATATATATATATATATATATATATATATATATATATATATATATATATATATATATATATATATATATATATATATATATATATATATATATATATATATATATATATATATATATATATATATATATATATATATATATATATATATATATATATATATATATATATATATATATATATATATATATATATATATATATACATATATATATATATATATATATATATATATATATATATATATATATATATATATATATATATATATATATATATATATATATATATATATATATATACATATATATATATATATATATATATATATATATATATATATATATATATATATATATATATATATATATATATATATATATATATATATATATATATATATATATATATATATATATATATATATATATATATATATATATATATATATATATATATATATATATATATATATATATATATATATATATATATATATATATATATATATATATATATATATATATATATATATATATATATATATATATATATATATATATATATATATATATATATATATATATATATATATATATATATATATATATATATATATATATATATATATATATATATATATATATATATATATATATATATATATATATATATATATATATATATATATATATATATATATATATATATATATATATAAAGAATTGTCACTCTATCAAAGCATTAGTATAATATATTCATCCCAAGATGTATTAAGTTTGGGGGGGAACTCAAATTACCTTGGATGAGGCCACTGCCGAAAAAAAAGATTGAGGAGCTTTGCTCTACTGTTTCTTTGGTTATATAATGACGTACAGGACGCTACCATTTTATTAATGAAAGGTTTTCTTGTTTCTAGTGTTGCAGTCCAGGCCTTCCCCAGTTGGAGAAAACCAAGCACAATACCCTCCGTCAAGTCCCGCCTCCCTGGAGCAGAGCGGCGGCGAGAGCCCAAAACATCAGGGCGCTACTTACGCTGACATGGATCCTTCACCTTCAGGCTTCCAGGAAAAAGATCCTGTACCACCTCAGCAGAGCCCTCCCCAGCCCGGTGCAGGCGCCCACCACCACCCTCAGGTTGCAGTATCGCTTTGGCAAGGTGAGTCACTGTTGACTTCACATTAGGTTCTGAAGTATGTCTCTTCATTCGGGATTTAAGGCTCCTTATACGTCTGATTGATTGACTATTTATTTATTTATTTTTTCACAACGTTAATTTATGAATATATCTCCTCCCCAGGTTGGGCATAGCTTGTCGCGCCAGGCTCACACCGCAACTCATCTGATGGCAGCAGCAACAACAGTGATTACATTGAAGACTAGTGGCGTGAAGCACGTGATGATGACGAAGTCTGCATAGAGTTCTCCTGTCGTCACTGTATGCCAGGCCTTCAGGACAAGTATCATGGGGGAGAGCAGCTTCCCATGATACCTTTGTTCGCATGTCATGCCAGCCTTCTCCAATTGGCCGTGTTTTGTCATGTTGATTTGTCACTTGTTTATCTATTTATTCATTCATCTATTTGTTTATTTATTTTCTATCGTATATTTACTCAGTATCGACGTCTATTTTGAAATGTATCTGAATTGTATCTGAACTTGATGAGTTGTTCTATTTTTTACAATGTGGGTGTACTTTTTTCGTTTGTATTGTAAGAGCGCAGAGTTTAATTTTATTTATCGATTTATATGTTTATTTATCTATAATATTATAAGGTTGTCTTGATTGCAAGTAAAAAAAAAAGTACAAAAGTTAACGTGTACTTCATTTTCTTGATGTTTGCGTGCAATAAAGATCTGATGATCCACATACTGTGTTTGGTACCTTTGATATTGGCAGGAAGGTCTCAAAGACAAAGATGAAGGGCAATATCAATAGTTTGTGACTAATTATATAGTGAAAAAAATATGTTTACTTCCGGTGATAGGAACAAAATTCAATACATTGACATCAATACTAACAAACAACTGAACCATTGAAACAAAAAAATTATCAAAGTTTAAAAAAAGTTACGAAAATAGACGTGAAGGTATGAGAGAGAGAGAGAGAGAGAGAGAGAGAGAGAGAGAGAGAGAGAGAAGAAAAAGAACATTCTGCCTTGAGCCCTAAAAAACTAAAACGGAGCCGAGCGGTTCGTGGCGAGAGGCGTTTGTTGACAAGCACAGCTGACGACTCAGCTGATTATCACTCCGCCTGCTGGTCTGTGCACTCGCCACCTGTTGATGACCGTTGCTTTATATATCACCAACCTGTGCTGCCATGTGAGGTTGAGGTTCTCATTGTTTAAAATTTGTTTGCGCAATTCATCAGCATGTTGTTTTCTGAGGAAGGAAGACCGTCCTTGAAGAGGGAAAACTATCGCCCTACTCTTTATCTTTCCGACCATGGCATGGATCCTTGCGGTGATGTCTTTCCTCAGTTTATACACAAATGTCACTCTTTTTTCAACTTCGGGTCGGGATATCTTTACAAATCAAAGATTATGCGAAGGAAGGACGGAAGATTTGCTAGAACACCGATGTTTGTTGACATCTGCCAGTGTAGCTTCGGTGGTGGTGAGTCTGGTGACTGTGTCGTGTTGTGAAGAGTAACTGGGTGACATGTGACTTGGTGAACCATCGCGTGCTGTCGTGTGCTGAGGGTAGGACAAGTGTACGTGCAATGGATGTTTGCTGTGTAGGAGACGTGGAGATTAAGAACTGACTGCTTGAATGAAGGAAAGATGGCAGTCCTGCACGCCGTCCAGTAGAGAGTCTGCCTGTCTGTGCTGCTGCTGCTCCTGCTGAAAGGGACTCTTGCTGACGACTACGTGACTATTCCTTCAACTACTGACGAAAAGCAGGTACCTATAGTACTGCACATTGCCAACCATTATTGTCTCATATTGATGCCTTTGAAAAGCAACACTTCGCGCCATAAACAGAGTTACTTACATAGAATAGGGTATGTTAGCTTTAGGTTTAGATTAAGTTAGATTGAATTTGCTTTGACTTAGTTGATCAGGGAGGAAAAGAATGTATAGGTAGAAGATCAGTTGATTCACTATATCTATCACCAGAAAAAAGAAAGGAACCTGAGGCACATTAGAAAATCATTGGTGGTGTGAAACTGAAAATTAACCCCTTGCTGCACCAGCCAGAAACCTTGATGATGAGATGTGGTTCATTAATATTCACTTTTAAAGTTAGAGGCTGCTGTGTTGACTCTCTGCTACTTGAATGCTTTTCATGTTTCAACACTACCTCATCCCATTGTTAGTGTGACAACACTTGAACACTTCACCAGGGTTGGTTCTCAGGTATCTGGATCTCCAAGAATTGTAGTACAGCAGAGGATACTTGATGTGGATGAGTTCTGAGTTGTCACAAATTTATATTAAGTTTTATTTGTTTTATGTAAAATTACCACCACACTTTAGTAAGGTGCCTGATCAAATTGTTAGGACACTTGGGATGCAATTGTTAGGACACTTAGAATCAAATTGTTAGGATACTTAGGATGAAATTGTTAGGCTACTTAAGGACAGGGGTGTGGAGTCGGATTTTCAAAAGTCTGACTCCGACTCCGACTCCGACTCCAGTAAATTTAAATGTTTCGATTCCGACTCCGTTCTTTTTTTTTTTTTTTTTTTTACAGTACAACGATATAGTCTATTTTTCTTACATGAGGGATGGTGGCCAAGGGAAAAGATTAAACAAAAAGCCCGCTAGTTGCCACACCCAAAAAAGACGAAAGTTAAGAGAATCAATACTTACATATTTTCGAGTCAATCCATAATAAAAGTGTACTTGACGATTATATAATTATCATAGATTAATAAAAAATTATCTTTATATTTAATGCTTGATTGGACACATCCTCCACAAAGTCAATTTCTCCCAATTTGTAGGAATCTCCAATCTCCATCAAGTGGAATCTTTACTCGAAAATTTATCACGTAAAGGAGTCGGAGTCGCTCATATTTTACTGACCTGACCTGACCTGACCTGACTCCGACTCAGACTCAGACTCAGACTCAGACTCCGGCCAAAAGTATAGCCGACTCCTCGACTCCGACTCCGACTCCTCGACTCTGGCCACAAGTATAGCCGACTCCTCGACTCCACACCCCTGCTTAAGGATGAAATTATTAGGACACTTAGGATGAAATTGTTGGGAGACATGATCAAATTGTTAGGACACTTCTGATGAAATTATAAGGACACTTGGGAAGGGTTACAGGTTGATTATGTTGATTTTTCTAGCAGAATATTATGTAATGTTGAACAATGGATTTAAATAAATGAAGCTTCTAAATATTTTCATATAGTTTGGTTTGAGTTAAGGTATTCTCTTTTATACAGTTGGTCTGATTTTTTTGTTTTGAAATCCTCTTTTCCTTCAGTTAATACTTAATATTCACATAGCATGGCAAATCACACCACATTACTGTATTACTTGTGCTACCTTTAGTTCAATTGTGCTTTTCATTTTATAATTCATTGTTTTTATAAATGCTATATGTTACACATTTAAACAGTCAACAAAGGAAAGCACAACTGTCCCATTTGCGGTATGTCTGAAAACCACAAACTTCTCTTCACAACCAAAAGAAGGCTGTAGCTGAAGTAAATGTTAGGGGTTTCAAGCAAATGCAGTAGGCTTACTAGGCTATCTTAGGTGAAAACACTTTGCCACACATTAGAAAGAGTTGCTATTCTCATTTCTCTTTAGTGTTTTATTTCTTAACATTTAGTGAACAAAGCCATCACTCAGTACTTGTCAGCTTAACACTGCCTTGAATTTTTTTTTTTTTTTTTTTTGTGGAAACTGGGAAACTCAATCCTAATCAGATGCTGGACCTGTCTTGCCTCAGTACAGAGAATGGGAAATAAAGGAAAGGAGAAGAAATGCCACTAAGTAATTCTAAAAAAAATGTTTAGACAAATGTACAAAGTTAATCTTGATAACAAGTAAGGTACATACATCATTCTATTAAATCTTCCTCATGCTGATTCTGGAAGATGCAATTTAAGAGACTTTGTGGCCAGACCTTCAGTAGCAAGGGAGGCGGTGGCATAGTGGATAATGTGGTGAGCGTGGGATCGGGCAGACGTCCACGCGTAGGTTCGAATCCCACCACGTACAGCCTTAAACACTGCCGTTTGTCGAGTGGTTTAAAGTTACCTACATGTCACCATGATACCCAGATTCTAGGTAGTTACACCCAAGATGAGCTTCGAGGGTGATATGGGCCCTAATATGGATGCCACTATAAATAAAATTGCCTGCGCCACTAATGGGCGGAAGCTGAACAGCGCTTCCCATACACTCTTCAAGTGTGCCTACAGGCGCTATAGGCCTTGACGTAAAAAAAAGAAATTGTGTAGGCTAGATTATTTCTCCTCTAAGCAGCCCACTCTTGCAAATGATGTGTTTAAATTCACCTGCATTGTGAACCAGTAGCACATGTTAGGAAGTGTGTACAGTATTGTCTTGATGAAGGAACATAATAAAGTTTAACCACATTGTGCTGTGCATTGAGGAGAGAAAGAACAGATGAAAACGTGTATAGTATATGTATTGGTGTTACAAGATGAGACATTTAAAAGTGCAGACAAATAGAAATATTTGCAAGTAGAAACAACTATAGATATTTAGAAGAAAAGACATTTTTCAAGATTAATATTTGGTCTTTCAAAATTTCACTTACTCATAAATATGTTGTTTGTTGCAAATTTAAACTCTGGAACTCACTACCTGGTTCTGTATTTTCATCTATCCATGATCTGAACCCATTTAAGAGGGAGGTTTCAAGACATGTATCTCATTCTTTTGGCTAACACTCTCGGCCCTGTTCGGGAACTGGCATCCAAGTGAGCTTTTTTGTTTAACCGTTTTGTTGCTCTGGGCCAGTTCTCCCCTCTTACAATAATAATAAAAATAAAAATAAAGGAAAAAGATGAGTTGCAAGTTTTGAGTAGCAGGCAGATAGGCTTGCATTGACATCTCAGCATTACACTGACCAGCTGAGTCATGCAGGCAAGATATCACCATTCAAAAGTGCACTGGCCGCAAAGTTATAACAAGAGGTGTTCTTAAATCATACAAGGAAGTGAGATGAAAATATTACTTCATGTTGGTTCTTCCTATATGTGTGTGTGTGTCTGTGTGTGTGTGTGTGTGTGTGTGTGTGTGTGTGTGTGTGTGTGTGTACTGAACTATAATATACAACGTTATGGAGTGGTGTTTGCACATTCCATCAAAGGCAAATATCCGCTTTGGCGTTTGGTACATACACGCTTCTTAGTAGAAATACATTTTATTTATATAGTTATTTATTTTTCTATCTTACAAATCTCCCAGTGCAGGATAACATCAGGCACAATCAACTCCACCGAAAGACCTGCATGACTTAGACGTGGTTTTGAAGGAGACGCTTTTTGTTGTGAATATATCTGGAGTTGATCTCACATTTCTTTATACTTCCCTCAAGAGAGGAATAGAAGGAAAAAAATGCCTTAAAGCCTAGCGGTTCGGAGACCATTGGTGTGATGAATTAGCTGGCCTGTGAACGTGTGATGTTTAGTATGTACAGCATATTGCGACGCATTGATGTGAGCAAGGCATACTGCTTAAAAGTCCCAGTAAAGAATTACCATAAGCTGAGAGAGAGAGAGAGAGAGAGAGAGAGAGAGAGAGAGAGAGAGAGAGAGAGAGAGAGAGAGAGTTGAATTACAAGAATGTAATATTGTATGTATTACTTCTCTCTTGAAGAAAATGTAGCACATATTGGCAGTAAAATTAAAGCAGAAAAACGCATGTGCTGATCAGAGAGGAGCCAAGAAACAAAAACACTGGGTCTGTTCTTGTAATGTTAACACGTGTAAGGTGTTGATATGAAATGGAATACAAAAGTTTTACATAGCTGGCACGTGGAGGAGAGATAAAAAAAAAAGACTAGATAAATAAAACATTACGATTGGCAGAGAGAGAGAGAGAGAGAGAGAGAGAGAGAGAGAGAGAGAGAGAGAGAGAGAGAGTGAGAGGAATACAATATTGAGCCACGGGACGGGTAATTTAATCACGGGTTGAATAGCTTAAGCATTCTCTTCACTTTCTTTACCTCCTGCCACTTCATTGCCGCAGCTTGAAGTAATGGAGGGAAAATAACGTGATACATTATGCTTTAATATAGAGAGCTGATATCATCGCATTACCAATAATATTCGAGAGAGAGAGAGAGAGAGAGAGAGAGAGAGAGAGAGAGAGAGAGAGAGAGAGAGAGAGAGAGAGAGAGAGAGATTAATTTTGAATTGAATACTCAAACCCAGGGATTCTCAAACTTTTTTTTCGTTAAGTACCCCCTGAGTCATAAGACCATCTTCCCGGACACCCAATAATCTAACAATGAACAGAATGGCAACTTATTCATATATATATATATATATATATATATATATATATATATATATATATATATATATATATATATATATATATATATATATATATCGTATGAAGATGAAACGCAGTTATAACATAATATAATATGATATAAGAATAATCAATACGCAATTGAAAACACCAATATACCTCATTTAGGCAAACAAAATGTGCTGGAGACAAGGGCAACAACTCCGATGTGTATCAGTGTGTCTCGGGTAGTTGACTGACTGTCCAGTCCACGTAACCGTCTCCCCACCCTCACTCACAGTTGCTGTTTTAAAAGTAAACCGACACGATATGGCGCGCCTCTTCATTACACACACACACACACCAGATTCAACTATTGGTAATCAACGCTGTAAAGTTAGAAACCAGCGTAGAACAGTGAGATTTAAGGAACACACACTGCTAACACTGAATTTCATAATCCACAACTACCACTATTTAAAATATGTTTTTCGTCAACCATCTAAGTACCCCTAGAAATCTTGTGAACCCCTGGGGATTCGCGAACCCCAGTTTGAGAACCCCTGCAGTCTAACGACTAGAATTCCTAATGGACAGAAGTTTTGGCTCAGGTGGTGTGACGCGCGGTGGTGAGAGTAGTGCTTCCATTTTAGGGTAAAATACCCTAAACTAGGGTAATTGGACCCTTCTTAGGGTAGTGTTTAGGGTAATGCATAAACTAGGGTAATTTTATGGTAATCTGCCGCTTTATGGATAGGTGTGCTTGGAATGGTGCCAATCTGGTGGCAGGCTGGTTCTCTTTCATGTTCGATTCATGTACACAATCATCCCCGTGACTTGTATCATCCCTTCACCCTCCCACCCCATCTCCTTTCTCCCCAGTCTCCACTCACCCGTTTTCTACGCGTACACGTTTTGAACCTTCGGACGGTTAGATCACAGTTCACACACAGTCAGTCACTTGCGAGGACGAGTCCACACAAAGCAGCCACAGTAGTGGTTGTAGTGTTTTGTCATGTGTGTGTGTTTAGGGGTGGTGGGGGCAATATTTAAACTTATGTATGATAAGAGTGCATTAATCAACAATTAATGGGCAACTTCGACAATCTAGGGTAGAACACTCGAATCTAGGGTAAAATCGACAAAAATCTAGGGTAAGATTTCATCAACTCCTGGAAGCCCTGGGTGAGAGGTGCTCCGTGTGCATGAGGAGCAGTGTTCAGTATTAGAGAAAGATGGCAGCGTGGGGTTGTAGTGGTAGACTTGCTTTGCTTCACAGCTTGTTCGCCTCCTTAGTGTGGTGAAACTTGAGGGAGAATGGATGGTAATGGTGGCGTGGTGGTGGTGTAGTGGCAGCGTAGTGGTACTTGCTTTGCTTCACAGCTTGTTCGCCTCCTTAGTGTGGTGAAACTTGAGGGAGAATGGATGGTAATGGTGGCGTAGTGGTGTCGGCCTCACTATTGTGGTGCGAGCATGTTTTCCAAGGCAGTGCTGGTGCTTCTGGTCACCTTCAGGAAGCTTTTCCCACTCTGTGAACCCGAATTCATTACTAATAATGACCTTAGTGTACAAAAAAAAAAAAAAAGCCATAGATGTCAAGGGAATAGGAGAATCATTATCATCTCACCTCCGTAACGGTTGGCAACAGCCTCGGCCCACAGCAGCTGGGCTTTCTCAAGCTGGGTGATTGTAGTTTCCTCGGGGCTGGGTGGTACAGGGACCTCACTCTGGTAAGCCTCAGTCTGCCGAAGGGAGCCTTTAATGTTTGACGACCGAATGTGATAAGGTCTCGCCAAGGAGTCGAAGAGGTCCCAGTTAACTGTTATGGTGGAGGTGATGGACGGAAGGCGAAATCCCACACTGCAATGTGGGCCGCACTTGTCTCAGGAAATGTGACCCTGTAACGGAGAAGCACACATTTCAAAGGAAAACTACTGATCTCTGGACTTGGGATCATGAACCTCGCTCTTTTGATGTCCAAAACTACTTGATCACTGTATGCTTTCCCTGCTGGTTCAAATAGTCACCGAAACAGAGTACAGGGGAAAAATATAGCATGGATTAGTGATGCTTAACCATTTTGATTGACTGGGCCACATTAGAAGATCACTATGATGAGGGCCTCATATTGTCTTTGATCTGGCACATTGATGGCCACTTATACAAGGGCCACCGTGGTACAGTGGAACCATGCGTGCTTTAGGATCCGAGGGGTCTCCAAGCGCATGGGTTCGAATCCTGTCCACGGTCCGAGTGTAGGTTGGGTTTCCTCACTCGGGGCAGCGGTTTCTTAGCGGTTGGGCTGTGAGATAGGAGGTATAAAAAAGAAAAGAAAAGAAAAGAAAGAATGGACATGTAATATCAATTACAATATAGTTTATATTGCTGCATAGTTTTAAAGTTGAATGTGAACAAAGAGTATTTTGACATGATACAGTGTTATGAATGATATTGTTTCGTTACCTGTCAAGGGCCACACATGAGCTGCATTTTTTAATGCCCCTACGGCTAGACCTCGCCTTAAGGCAGGCTTAAGCAGAACCTGGGACAATGGAAAACGGGCCTGCTAGACCTTCGATCACGTGACCAGTCACCAGCTGACAGATGACAACAATAAAGATGGCGGACGAACAGGATGTGCAAGATATGCTGCAGCTTTGTAACTTATCTTTCCTCTCTGCATCAACAGTCCAGTCCATCATGTTTCCAGACTTGCCAGAGATACCAGAAGATACTGAAACAGCATTCAGTTTGGTGCAGAACTATCAACAGCAGCTAATGGAGCATTCATTCGTCATGTCTTATCATTTGTTTATTTACATGTGACGTCACAACTGGCTAGCGGAAAGTCGAGCCTGCTCTGCAGCTGGCTTGAGTTTGGCCGGCCCTGCCTTAAGGCGGGCTACACTCTGGCTCAAGTTTGGGGACATGAAAGAACACAAAATGACGTCAGCCTTAAGCTAGGCTTAAGACTGCCTTAAGCGTGGACTATCAAAAACGCGCCTTAAACTTCCTGTAGTGCGGCCCTCAAACACTGGCTTGAACATTCCTAACATAGTACAGTTGATTGTGCAAACCTGAGATTGAGGACAGAGACAAACATCAACTCACCATGCGATGACCAAAGGACGAAAGAATCGAATAATGGTAATCTGTGCCCTGTGTCGTTGTCTTGCGCGGAGAGAGGAGGACAGTGAGTTTGCTTTGCAAGCACCGGAGACCTGTGTGTATCTAGAGTGGGGACAGAGAGAGGAGAGTGTCGCAAACCTTCCTCGATGCTCCACAGGTAAGGGGAAGGCTGGCGTGGAGAATATCGGAGTGTGTGTAGGAGCGGACTACTGAACATCTCAAGGCAGGCTGGAGCGGCCATAATTTCTGGCACGTGTGTAAAGTATGCAGCGCATCCTCGGTGAACTCTCCAATGGCGCTTGAGGTTGCTCTTGTGGCTGCTGCTGTACGAACATGTAGCGCACTTGAACTTCTTTTCCCCGGAGTGGACGGAGAAGTGTCTTTCACGCAGGTCCTTGCGTTGGAAGGTTCTGCCGCACAGGCTGCAATGATAGCCGTCACTGTGCACTGTTATGTTGTGGTGCTTCACCTGCCACTTGCTGTGGAATATACTGCCGCAGCACCTTATCTCTCTAGTCATCTTGGTGTGCATGGTGATGATGTGCTTTGACATATTGTTCTTGCGGTTGGTTCTGTAAGGACACAAAGAACACTGGAACATCTTCATAGTAAGAGGCTTGAAAGGGTCTTCGTCCGCCATTCTCCTCGTGGCAGAGGGTCACGTGTGTCAGCCGCTGCAGCTGGGGAGGCGAGGAGTGTGTGCGTGCCAGCGGCTGACTGATGGTGGTGTGTTACTGCTCCTGTCCCCTCCAAGCTGACTGAATGATGAAAGGCGCCACCAGCAGCTCACTGCTGATGCAACCACCCCTCTCTCTCTCTCTCTCTCTCTCTCTCTCTCTCTCTCTCTCTCTCTCTCTCTCTCTCTCTCTCTCTCTCTCTCTCTCTCTCTCTCTCTCTCTCTCTCTCTCTCTCTCTCTCTCTGTGTGTGTGTGTGTGTGTGTGTGTGTGTGTGTACGCGCGGCGAAGGGCAGTAGCCAAACGCAACGAAAAAGCAGGAAGAAAAAAAAAAAAAAAAAACTTCCTCCTTCTTCTTCTTCTTTTAGTTGTGTGGGGTTGTGGCGACTCCTTCTTCTTCTTCTTCTTCTTCGTCTTCGTCTTCGTCTTCGTCTTCGTCTTCGTCTTCTTCTTCTTGTTTTTCTTCTTGACTTCTTCTTGACTTCTTCTTGACTTCTTCTTGACCTTGTTCTTCTTGACCTTGTTCTTCTTGACTTCTTCTTGTCTTCTTCTTGTTCTTGTTCTTGTTCTTGTTCTTCTTGACTTGTTCTTCTTGACTTCTTCTTGTTCTTGTTCTTGTTCTTGTTCTTGTTCTTCTTGTTCTTCTTGTTCTTCTTGTTCTTCTTGTTCTTCTTCTTGTTCTTCTTGTTCTTCTTCTTGTTCTTCTTGTTCTTCTTGTTCTTCTTCTTGTTCTTCTTGACTTCTTCTTCTTGTTGTTGTTGTTCTTCTTGTCCTCCTCCTTCTTATTATCTTCACCTTTCATGGCAGTTAGGAATTCATAAGTAAATATCTATTTTTTTTGTTAATTCATTTTTTATTTTATTTATTTATTTATCTATCTATCTATTTATTTATTTATTTATTTATTTATTTATTTATTTACCACAGAAAACTTGCCCCACATTTCTTTTTAGCAGTAGTGAGGGTACCGGTGTGAGTCAGCCAGCCGATGCATGATTTCCCGCTTATCCTGGTGATGTTGCCGCCGTGAGGGAGGGAGAGGGAGGGAGAGCATGCCGTGCCGTCCAGCGAGGGAATTAGGCTTACAAAGACAGAGTGCGGATTAAGAAAGCATGAGGGTAGTTGTATGGCTTAATGCTTCCCAATGTGTTACTCCTTTAAACGTGACGGGGTTGTCTACTTGTCTCTTCGTCTTTTATGTACGTTGACTTATAAAATGAAGATTGAGTAAGCATGAGGGAGGTTGTGCAGTAAAATGCCTCCCGTGAGTGTGTTATTTGGTTTGTTTGTATGTAGCGGGTTGTCTTAAGCCTTTACATGTTGGATAAACGGAGACAGGTGTGCAAAGTGAGGTACAATACTTCATTTCTTAACGTTTCGAATACTGACTCACTTAAAACTCTACTCCATCTTACCCTCCTTCCATCCCTCATCCCCTTGTACTGTACCCCTCTCTCTCTCTCTCTCTCTCTCTCTCTCTCTCTCTCTCTCTCTCTCTCTCTCTCTCTCTCTCTCTCTCTCTCTCTCTCTCTCTCTCTCTCTCTCTCTCTCTCTCTCTCTCTCTCTCTCTCTCTCTCTCTCTCTGCGCCTGTTCATGGCCACCTTAGTCTGGACTGTAGGGTGTTATTAGTTTGTCGTATTTCATTTACTTATTCTTTTTTTTTTTTATAATTTCTGACTATTTTTGTCGCATAGCAGAATGAGAAGCTTATTGGATACTAGCAATTTTTACTTTTCTTTATCATGATTAATTTTTCTTTCCTATTTATTTGCTCATATTTTAGACAAGTGGAAGGAATATCCTGCCCATGGTGAAATGTTCCGGTGCCCTAGCCCATCTCTAGCCAGTGAGCGCGGAGCAGGGCAGGGTCAGTGTGAAGGGTACGTACTGGGTGGCGCCGCACTGCTTGGTGGCGACAGTGCAGCTTTGGAATAGTTAGCCATCCAGTTAGTGGTTTTCTCTGGAACTTTACATTTTCTTATGCTGTGTAAGGGTAGGTAAGATATTTTTGCGTGCTCTACTGCTTTTCATTGTTTATAGGTGTGGGTAATTTAGATTCTGATATGTTTTGATATATTTAAATACTTGGAAACGTGTGCGCCTGTGCAGTAGGTAGGCATTCATGCTGTTGAAGAAATATGATATGGTTAGCATAGTAAGAGTGTTTCTGCTCCGAGTTGTCTTCTCTCAGCTGTAACGAGAGCGCCGAGCTTGTCAAGGAGGGAGAGAGGCGTGTAGCTAATGAAAAAAAAAAAAAAAAAAAAAAAAAACAACTAAGCAAAAATAGGTGAAGGGAAATGTCATTCTTTGAACATGGTCAAGAGAGTTATATTTAAGAAGTGTTATTTATCATGCAGCGGACCGAAAGAGTTCGAAGCTCCGAAATACGTTCATAATGACAACTGGTGATTTAGTTCAAGATTCATGTGTTTGATATTGATATATAGCCTCCACTGTTTTGATGTTTGCACGTGCATCAACCTTGTGTAGTATGTTGAAATTTCCTGATCGTGTGTGTGTGTGTGTGTGTTCTTAATGCTGAAAAGAACTACTAGTAGCTGTTTCAGTTTGTGTATCGAATTACCATCATGTTCATTACTAATTCTGTGGGTTAGATTCCTCTTGGTATCTCCAATGTAAAGAGCCTTGTAAGTCGAACAAGTAAATTCATAGCTACTATTGGAGATAAGTCCAGCAGCAGTACTGACGTGAAATATGAACAAAGAGGCGATAGTAAGCTAATTGGTGTTAATAAACAAGAACGATTGGTGTCACGGTATTCAGTATGGTAGCGAGTCTGTATCTGATGGTGCTGCTGAGATGGTCACGAAAAAGGTGATTTTATGTTGTCTGTGTATCATTAGAGGGAATATGTTTGAATTTGTTTTCTGAAAAGTTATAGCCGGTATCATTGATGGTATGTACCTAACAGAAATTTGTTACCATGGAAAAAGTCATTACAATATTCACCTCATGATTGGAGGCAAACAATTAGACGATAAAGCTTAGCAACGATTTAAAAAAGTTTTGACCTGATTAATCTTAAACTTAAATTTCTCAAGCTTGAAGCCTTTATTTTCGATTCGATCCTTGCTAGAGATGAATCGTAAGAGCTTTGCTCCTGTCCCTTTTGTTTTTTATAAGCCTTACACCACTTAGATATTTGTATCAGAACCCTCTTAACCCCTGCACGTTTTGTTTAAGGAATGCAACTTTAGCTCTAGTATCTGAAATCTCGCTTCGTAGGGAATATCACTCATGCATGCAGTGTATCTTTTTAACATTCTCCTTTGTGGTGATTCTGTTATTCGTATATCCTTCGTATAATGTGGGGCCCAGAAGTATGCAGCATAATGTACTATTTGCGGTCTTACCAAATACAGGTATAATATTGCCTCGGGACCTGTGCTTTTAACACTCCTAAAATTACTGGTATTTGCCTTATTTCCAGCCTGTATGCATGGTGTTGTTAGACCAAGATGAGAGGTAACTAACTCATAAATGGTTTTTTTCCTAGTCTGAAGCTAGAAGTTGTTGTGTGTATTTGTTGATGTGTTCCTTGAATTTCTTGAAATGAGTGGTAAATTCCAGTATCGAAATTGAAAAGAATGTCCGTATAGAAGCGATCCCTGTGGCAGCCAATGTAAATGAGAATGGTTTATTATAATTGTGTGTCGCTTATCGTGTAAGAAGGAGGTTATGCAGCGTAATATTGTTCCGTGTATTGGTAGCGGTGTAAGTTTTCTGACGATTGTCTGATGTGGTAGGTTATGAAAGGCTTTGTTGAAATGTAGGTATAGCTATCCTATCCTGACTAGAATCACTCCATGCACACGTATCACTCCATGCACACGTGGTAGACGAGTAAAGTGAAGGCCATGGCCAGCACACATCGGAGCAGGCTGCCCACTAGGCCCCGGCCCCGGTCCCGGTCCCTGCCGCCCCTCGGGACTTCCTTTCCCTTGTTAGAGGGGGAAGAAATGGAAGGCTGCAAGACAACGCCCTTCCGTCCCCCCACAGATGATCTCCAACGTGGCTCTTCCCTCCTGTGTCGGAGGTGGGCCTGGGGAGCGGCCCACCTCTAGCCATCCCCGAGGTCACGGTGTACGACCTCGGGGTTCAGGCTGTCCACGGTCTCGTCAGCCTGAGTAGTATAGTCCCTCTGTCGCCAGGGCCGGGCCTGGGGGGCGACCCACTTCTGGCCATCCCCGAGGTCACGGTGTACGACCTCGGGGGTCAGGCTGTCCACGGTCTCGTCAGCCTGAGTAGCATGTCCCCTTTCCTGGTAGGGCTGGGCCTGGGAGCGGCCCACCTTGGCCATGCAGAGGGTAAATGACCGTGACCTGGGGGGTGAGGACACAGTACGTGACCTCGGCTGCGGTCTTGCTGGGGCTTGTGTAAACGGCATATGGGGGCAGGCTTGGCTTGATTTCACCAGCCTGGGGGCCAGGCTGGTGGTTGTCTCGTCGGCCTCAGGGGATAGGCTGATGTGCTGCTCGGTTTTCATTCGTTCCTGCTTGTCCTCCTGGGATGGGCTTGGTTCGCTGAGGAGCCTTCTGCTGTAATACACTGCGACTTCTTCAGCCTGGCCTGCCTTGAGGCTGAAGAAGAGTGCAGAACGGCGCCCGATTGTGTTTGCCTTGAGACCCACCCGCAGGTCAGCGAGCGGGATCTCACGGCGGGCCACGAGGCACTCCCCGCCAGGATGTCCACCCTGACGGGCGTGGCCCCATCCTTCTTGGCTACCCTGCCAACGGGCACCAAGATCTTCTGGGCAGACATGTGCTGGCCTGCCCGTCCACCGCGCTGGGGAAGCTGAAGGCCCCCAGCAGGCGCCGGCCTCCCTTCCCCTTGCTGCTGGGCAGACAGAGGGTGAGGCGGTCGGCGCCACCACACCGGCCCACCACCTCCAGGTGGGCAGAGACTTTCAGAGTGCTGTAGATGCGACCCATTGCTCTATCTTCCTCGTTTTATTTCTCTTACTTTGATATGAATTTAAATGTTTTCTTCGGACCAGTTTGTCAAAGTGTGTTGAAATAAGAAGATGACGGCTCAACCGCCGCCCTCGCTCACTCTATGACAGACAGAGACAGGGACAAAATAAAGGGACTACGTAAATGATTGTCTGGCTGATTGATTGACTACACACACACACACACACACACACACACACACACACACACACACACACACACACACACACACACACACACACACACACACACACACACACACACACACACACACTTTTTATTATTATGGTCAGACTTTTTAACAAAGTATGGAGGACAGTTTCCATACACAGTATACATTATAAATTTACCCATTGTGTCTCTTTACACATAATACTTAACAAAACAAATATCGCTAACTTGTGTTGTATCGTGTATCTGTCACTTTGTAATAATTCTACAAATTTATACCGGGTTGGATTATTTCTGTAATTATGGGTAAGTAGTTTGTCATGAGTTCTTGTATATCGTTGTTATTACATTCAAGCAAAACATGGAACTCGTCCCCTATTACATTATTATTACATTTATTACAAATCCAGTCCTCTCTTGGGCATCTAGTATACCTCCTACCCGTTGGTTACAATTGGTAATCGATGATTACTAGTTCTTCATCTACTAATGCTAATCCTATGAGACTTGGGTAATTTCCTTAGATATCTTTGAAAAACAAAGCAATCTTTAAATGAAACGTAAGTGTTCTTATATAATGTAACCATGGTGACTTATAAGTATTTTCAGCATACAGTTTAATTAAAAGGACACTGATACATCAGGCTCTGTAACCAAGTTTGCTATGTTTACCAGTTAGTGATCTAGTCCAATAGGCAATAATTCAACGTTCTTGTTTTTATGTGAACACTTACAGGATAATTGCCTAACTCACCATATACATGTTGTTTTGCGGACATTAAGTCATCAGTGTTTGACAA
>NC_059291.1:26859481-26861981 GCF_017591435.1 Portunus trituberculatus
ACTTCCATTTTATTATCATTAATTAATCAGTGAACCCTTTAAACGTCAGTGGTTTCTTGGAACTTTAACTGTAAACTAGATACTTTTAGGCCGATAATTTTACTAGTTATAACACACAACTCAGTTGCTTTAAGATAGCATCGGTGGAAATTAGTAAAGCCATGCAACTTCAGCTAACATAAGAGGACAGGGCAACCACCGCATTCAGATTGCTAATATTCCTTGAAGCTCAGTAAAACGATGCATTCTCAGTCAAAATAAGAGGATAACACAACCACCGCATTTAGATTGCTAATATTTCAAAACAAATCCTGCACAACTAACCTACAAAAAAAAAAAAAAGCTGAAACAAAGGAGAAATACAGTCACCTCACAATGTAGTTTAGTTACACACAACCACATGTGCCTGTATTTACACTAAGCAACACTGATTACCAAGATGTGCGACTCGCTGCTCTGTCAATAACCCGCATACATATCCGCCACACGCAGACACCCAAGCTTAAGAATCCCAGGGTATCTGACGCAGCCTTGCCACTGAGGGCCGTGCGAAGGCTGCATGTTGTTGTGGCTCTGGCGGTGTGAGTTTCGGCGCCTTAATTACTCGGTCACATTATGGTGGGAGGCAGTGCTGTTGTGTTCTCGCCATGATACTCGTATGCATATGTTCATTTGGTCAGGTAAACAAGAGATGTCTAGAATTCTGCCAGTCACCTGATCCTTCGTACGGAGTGTCCTCTTGGCTCCGGAACTTGCCGCTGTCCACCACCGACTCTTTACTCAGCTCCTATTTACATACACATTCATCTTCTCCTATTCCCTTCACCACAAGCGTTGGTAATCTAATTTTTCTATTCTGTGGACTGAACTAAAACGTACGCATATGTATCCCCAGAAATTGAGGTAATATATATATATATATATATATATATATATATATATATATATATATATATATATATATATATATATATATATATATATATATATATATATATATATATATATATATATATATATATATATATATATATATATATATATATATATATATATATATATATATATATATATATATATATATATATATATATATATATATATATATATATATATATATATATATATATATATATATATATATATATATATATATATATATATATATATATATATATATATATATATATATATATATATATATATATATATATATATATATATATATATATATATATATATATATATATATATATATATATATATATATATATATATTTTTTTTTTTTTTTTTTTTTTTTTTTTTTATTTTTATTATTTATTTATTTTTTATTTTTTATTTTTTTTTTTGTTATGTATGAAGTATTGTGAAGTAAGGTATACGTACTGTGATATTAAGGGGGGGGAGGTGAAAGGAAGGCGTGATTTAAGGAGAATGTTAGATTACTTTTGCATCATTAGTGAAGCAATCCAGTCGCCTTTTTTCTGTAGGGAATGGTATTTTATGAGGCCTTTTTCTTCTTAATGTTGGTTGCTATAGACCAGTGCCCCTCATAATGATAATGTTAATGATATAGTAGTAATGATAATGATAATGATAGTAGCAGTAGTAGTAATAGTAGTAGTAGTAGTAGTAGTAGTAGTAGTAGTAGTAGTAGTAGTAGTAGTAATAGTAGTAGTAGTAGCATTAGTGATAATAGCAGTGATGATAATAATAACAATGATAATAATAGTACTACTACTAATAATAATAATGATAATAATAATAATAATAATAGTAGTAATAATAATAATAATAATAATAATAATAATAATAATAATAATAATAATAATAATAATAATAATAATAATAATAATAATAATAATAATAATAATAATAATAATAATAATAATAACAACAACAATGATAATGATAACAACAACAACAACAACAACAACAACAACAACAACAGTAACAGCAACAGCAACATCAATAAACAAAACAAGACAATAACAGGACGAATCATTATTACACACGATGGCATACCTGGCGGTGGACATCATGTATAGATAGATCACTGACAACCATCTCTTCCTCACTCCACTACGAGCTGGTGCTGCCAACGAGACTAATAAATAATACATGCTGTTGTTCTGAGCTCCACCCCGCGCTGAGCAGCAACCTTAATAAAACAGTGAATTAAGTGTGTAAAGGTGAGTTGGCATTGTTAAACGTTTGCCTAGAATGTGCTTTGTGAATCGTCTCATTGTCTAGAGGCAGTGGTAAGGAGTGGTGGTGCAGGGGAGGTGTGGAAGTGCATGGCCTGTGATTCCCTTGTGTTGGTGAATGGTTAACAGTGAAACAGCGAATGTGTTTTAACTTGACCCTCCCCCCAGCGACTCATATGGGACCCTCTCAGTCCTCCCTTGTTACTTGTCAGTTTTGTAATTCATCCCCCATCACTGTGTCCCTCACGAGATTCCTGTTCTGTCACCTGCTGCTGGTATAGAAAAAATAAAA
>NC_059291.1:26866981-26876981 GCF_017591435.1 Portunus trituberculatus
GGAAAGAAAGAAAGACAGCACAGGAAAGGAAGGAACAAAATCTTGAAAGTTAGAGAAGTAGGAGGAGGAGGAGGAGGAGGAGTTGGAAGAGGAGGAGGAGAAGGAGGAGGTGAAGGAAGAAGAGGAGGAGGAAATAGACGAGTAGACAAGCCTTCAGATTTAAGAGTAATTAGAAAGAGGTAGATGTGTTTTGTTCTTCTTCTTGATGTTTTTTTATTTCTTCTTTAATCACTTCCATCCCACTTATATATCTTTCTATTTATTCCTCCTCCTCCTCCTCCTCCTCCTCCTCCTCCTCCTCCTCCTCCTGCAGGGTTGAATATTACCTGTAGGCGGCGGGCGGGAGTTACACCTGAATGATTAATGCTCATAATGGATTGGTGTTATTCTCATAAGGCCGCCACGCTCTCCTCCCGCCATCACTCACAGGGCTCATCATCCGCGCTCATAAGTGGTTCAGTTTTGTGCGGCAGGATGAAGTGTATTAGCTTCCTGACTGGTGCTGTTGTTATTGTTGGTGGTGGTGGTGTTGGTGGTGGTGGTGGTGTTGGTGGTGGTGGTGGTGGTGGTGGTGGTGGTGGTGTTCTTCTTTTCTTTTTCTTTTTGTTTTTTGGCTTAGTTGTATGGTCCTTATTGTTATGTTTCTATCTTAACATCTTTTCATTTCTATCTTCTCTTCTTATTCTTCCTCTTCTTCTTCCTTCAACACCTCCACCTCCTTCACCTCCTCTTCCTCCATCACCACTACCTTCTCCATTTATCTCTAGCCTCCACTAACCTCCTCCACTTGCACCTCCACCACCTCCACCATCACCTCCTCCTCTACCTCCACCCACCACACCCATCCCAGCACAACCTGAATCTCTCTTTCTCTCTACGTTCCCTCCACCAAAACTCCACCTTCACCCCGCCTCTTTCATTCTCAACGCCCTTCCTTGCTGCCTCTCCCGTCCACCCACCCCTCCCCTTCCCCCTTTCCCCTCCCCTCTCCCCCTTCCCTGTAGCCTTAGGGAGCCATTTCTATTCCTGAGAGCCGCGGGGTCAAACACAATAAATTCCTCTTATTAGAAGGATTTCAGAGCTCTTGACGGGCCGAGGAACGTGAGGCGACTGTGAGGCAAGGGGCGGCGTTCTCTCTCTCTCTCTCTCTCTCTCTCTCTCTCTCTCTCTCTCTCTCTCTCTCTCTCTCTCTCTCTCTCTTTCTCTCTCTCCCTTCTGTTCTCTTTATCTTCTACATCTCTTCTATTTACTATTTCGTTTTTTTATCCTTTACGTTTTTAATTACTCTCTCTCTCTCTCTCTCTCTCTCTCTCTCTCTCTCTCTCTCTCTCTCTCTCTCTCTCTCTCTCTCTCTCTCTCTCTCTCTCTCAACTCTCCAGAGATAATTGAGTGTGGAGGAAGGAGAGGAGGAAATGAAGTAATGAGCGTTGTGTGTGTGTGTGTGTGTGTGTGTGTGTGTGTGTGTGTGTGTGTGTGTGTGTGTGTGTGTGTGTGTGTGTGTAGAAAGAGAAGAGAGAGAGAGAGAGAGAGAGAGAGAGAGAGAGAGAGAGAGAGAGAGAGAGAGAGAGAGAGAGAGAGAGAGAGATTAGATCAGTTTTTTACTTAGCTACTATTGGCTTTTCTCATTCAGTTTCTCATGTAGAGGGAACTTTTTACTTGTTTTCTTCTTCTTCCTCCTCCTCCTCCTCCTCCTCCTCCTCCTCCCTTTCACATTGTTATTGATGTCTTTATCTTGTTTTTAGAAAATAACCCAAAATTAAATCAAAATATAAAAAGAAACACTTTACCGGTGAATAATGTGTGTGTGTTTGTGTGTGTGTGTGTGTGTGTGTGTGTGTGTGTGTGTGTGTAGATGGGTGGTTGGCTAACGTGAATGAGACTCTTATGTAAGTTATTCTTGTCTCCATTACGCAAGAATAGCAGGGTGTTGTGGCGTAGGAGTAATAAGGGGTTTTTCTAGGTATCTTTATGTTCGGCGAGAGGAATGAAAAGGAGCATCACGTTTGTGTGAGTATATTATTGTCGTGTCTAATGAAGTGCGTGGGGTGCTGTTTTAATGTAGCATGAACGTGTGGGGATTTGTTCCTTAATTTAGCTAACTCATTACTCACCTTTTACTTAAGTGGACCTTTTTTTTTAATATTTTGTTGTCCTTGGCTGGCTTCTCTCCTGCATAAAAAAAAAAAAATGTATAGAGTTAACAAGGGAAGAACATAGTGCGCGACATTGAATCCATATCTTTAACTCTCAATATCTAGTACAGTTGATTTTTTATTTCTTTTTATTTATACCATGTGGGGTTTCCACAGGAATTTATGGGCTAAAGGGGATATTTTTTCGTGGTACCTCCTATCTCAAAGCCCATCCACTAGGAAACCATTGCCCTGAGTGAGGAAGCTCAACCTACACTCGGTCTGTGGACAAGATTCGATCCCGTGCGCTTGGAGACCCCTCGGACCCCAAAGCACGTAAGATTCCACTGTATTATGTTGCGCCGCTTAATATTTCAGGTATAGAGTTCCGTTTACATGTTACATCCCAAAACAAAAAGGAAGTTGAATCTAAGTCGTGAATTCTAAATGTCTGGTACAGTTGCCTTAGAAAGCGACATCAGAATCAGTATCGTAGAATTAGCTCCACGCATAGGGAGGCGGTAGTGTAGTGGATAGGGTTGTGAGCGTGGGATCGGGCAGGCTCTACGCGTATATAGGTTCGAATCCCACCATGCCGTGGTACAGTGGAACCATGCGTGCTTTGGGATCCGAGGGGTCTCCAAGCGCACGGGTTCGAATCCTGTCCACGGTCTGAGTGCAGGTTGGGCTTCCTCACTCAGGACAACGGTTTCCTAGTGGGTGGGCTTTGAGATAGGAGGTACCACAAAAAGTATCCCCTTTAGCCCATAAATTCCCGTGAAAAGCCCACATGGTATAAATAAAAAAAAAAAAAAAATGTACCGCCTTAAAACCATGCCATTCGTCGAGTGGTTTAAAGTTCCCTACATGATACCAAAGTTCTAGGTGGTTACACTAAAGATGCGCTTGGGTGGTGATATGGATCCTAATATGGGTACCACTATAAATAAAATTGCTTGCGCCACTAATGGGTGGGAGCTGAACAGTACTTCCTATACATATTCTTCAAGTATACCTACAGGCGCTATAGGCCAAAGCGTAAAAAAAGAAAAAAAATGAATAAAACATCCCCAGTTCCTCTTAGTATCAACGGAACTCTTGATGTGAAGCAGTTTACTAGTTAATTCTGAGTGCCTGAGTTGCCTTAGAATGTGATATCATGTTGCGCTAAAAATAAGAGGGAGTTTCAAGACATTTGTTCCTTTTTTCCTTAGTTTTGGCTAATTCTTTGCTATTTTTTAAGGGAACCAGCATTTCTAGTTGGCTTTTTTGTATATTTTGTTACCCTTGGCTGGGTTCCCTCCTGCATAAAAAAAAGAATGTTTCGAGTATAAGAGTCAGTATCATAGAATGACCCCCACGCATCACATCGTCAGTTCCTCTTGGTATCTACGGAACTGTTGATTTGAAGCAGTTTACGAGTTCATGCATTAATTTCCATTCAATTTTTGTATATGAAATTCAGTGTAGCTGGTGGCGTTGCTTTTTTTGAATGACTTGACGTAAAACTAGAGGGATTTATTACATTTTATTCTGTGTATATTACGCGAGTGCTTGTTTGTAATGCCATGCGAATGAAGCCTTTGTCTATATCAGCTTCTCTTTATTTGCCTTGTTGTTACATTGTCATCCGTGGATGACAATGATGATGCTATTTTTATTAACGTTCAATAAATCTGATTTTTTATAACTCGCTAGCAGCCTGGCTATTGCGTTTGCTCTTGCCAGCTATCACTATTTGAGAACATGGTGCAGTCTTTTTACATCCATCCATCAGTGAAGGAGGAAGAGAGGAATAAGGGAGGGTAGAGTCTAAGAAAGTATCCGGGAGAGGAATGGAAAGGAGAATAAACGAGTGTAGGTATGTGTCGAAGTTATACCAGAGAAAAAGAGGGAAGAGGACACCAGTCTCATTATATAATCAAGCTAACCATACCAAAACTGAAGGTGAAAGTTGAATACTACTGAACATTTGATAAAAAAAAAATCACCAATATGAATCGAATGGAAAGATCAGCAAAATAGGTCTGAAAGTTAGAAGGGTGTACGGTGCATCAGAGGCCTTCCTTCCTCAGGTCCTGGCCGGGAGAGGGGCGACGCGTGGGGGTCGAAAAGAGAACGTGGTCTCTTGGCTTTTAGCGATGAAACCACCTCAGTCTCTTTTGGTAGTCAGCTTCACCTCTCAATTAATCGTGTGAGGGTCTTCTTTGGATGGGGCAGGGAGGGAAGGGGATCGGATGGACGGAGCGTGGGGGAGGTTGGCAGGGAGCTGATGTGACGGGCGGGGCAGGGGTGGGTCAAGGAGGGAGTAAGAGGTTGAGGGTGCTTCAGTGGTCTCTTGTTTTTCTCTCTAAGTCGGTTAGTGAGGGTGTTCCGTGAGCTCAAAGTCATGTCGGAGTCTTTTGGAGTCCGTAATTGCTCTTAATACACAGGTAAGGGGCGGCCGGCAGTAGGGAAAGATGATAAACAAAGTAATGGAGAAAGAAATGGGTAATGAGACCATAGATAGCCGGAAAGTGAAGGATATAATAAAAACTTGGCTGGTGTTGTCATAAAGTATTTTTATTGGTAGGAGTCTGCTGTTTGTGTGTTGCTGTTACGTATTTGTTGTTTGTTGTTTTCCGTGGTATGCTTTGGTTAGGTGGTGGTGGTGGTGGTGGTGGTGGTGGTGGTGGTGATAATAGTGGTGATAGTGATTTACTACAAAAATAAGTATTGGTGATGACTTTTCTCTCATATAAGGGGCTCTGGCTTAGTGAAACAACAACAACAATGACAACAACAACAACGACAACGATAACAATGACAACAACAACAACAACAACAACGACAACGACAACAACAACAACAACAACGACAACGACAACAACAACAACGATAACAACGACAACAACAATAACAACGGCAACAACGACAACAACAACAGCAAAAACACCAACGACAACGATAACAATGACAACAACAACAACGACAACAACGGTAACAATGACAACAACAACAACAACGACAACAACAACGACAACAATAACAACAACAACAACAACAACGACAACAACAACAACAAAAAGGCACCTTAGGGTTAGAATGTTATTGAAAGAGTGGAAAAAAATGGATGTAAAAAATGAGAGAGAAAATGGCTAAGCGAGAAAAGAAAAAAGAATAATGACTAAACCTTTCACATGTCTTCCAAACTTACAGTACTCTCTCTCTCTCTCTCTCTGGTTTGCCTTCCTTATGCTTTACTTTTCTCCTTCTCTCGTCCATTAATATCTCCTCCCGGCCTTCCTCAGGTGTGGTCGCCAGGTGCGCGCCGCGGTAATGATCAAAACATTGTGATAAACGGTGCCTTGGCCTGTCAAAGAAAACGGATCACGTGTTTTCCTCCCAAATGCCCCTTCAGACGAAACACATTGAAATAAAGACAACAAACAACAACAGCAATGACAACGATGCTGGTATAGATAGTAACGCCACGCAGCCACAGTGCTACTAAAATGTTGACGGGAGATTGATCTATTATCCTTTTATCTTTCAATTTAGGATTAGGTCAGTTAATTTTCTCCAGTATTTGCTAGAGGAATTTTCGCGCCGCGCTCCGCCTCGTAACGTGCTTCGCTGGACCTCCGACCGATGAACGCCTTGGAAAAAGAAAAAGATAAGTAGTTGTGGATGTAAAGGTTTGAATGGAACGCTGGTAGGGGAAGAAAAGTGCGAAGATGACGGGTGCAGAGAGAGAGAGAGAGAGAGAGAGAGAGAGAGAGAGAGAGAGGCTTAGTGCAGGGTTTTCTGTTTTGGTTTATTAATTTTAATTGATGTTAGTTTCTATATATATTTATTCTCTCTCTCTCTCTCTCTCTCTCTCTCTTTCCTTCACACACACACACACACACACACACACACACACACACACACACACACACACACACACACACACACACACACACACACAGACAGAGGGCGAGACAGACAGGCAGTGGCGGCTGGGCGGCTTCAGCTCCCAGGTAAACAGAGGCTCAGACCAGGTGCAATTAATGACGTGTTTACCCTTACCTTTCTCCTCCAATTATTGCTTCCCTCGCCCTCCCTTCACTCACGCCTCATTTTTGACGACGACTGACAAAAAATCCATGAGTGACGCTGCTACCATGTCCTTCCTGCCGCGAAGGACATCGGCAAGGGAGCGGAAGGGAGGAAGTGGCGTGTGACGGAGTAAGGGAATAGTAGTAGTAGTAGTAGTAGTAGTAGGAGGAGGAGGAGGAGGAGGAGGAGGAGGAGGAGGAGGACAACAAATAAAAAGGGAAGATGGAAGGAGAACGAATAAGAGGAGGAGGAAGTGGCCAATGAGCAGGACAGAAAAAAAAAATGGAGGAAGAGAACGAGGAAGACAGAGGAAAAGGAAGAAGTGGAGCAGCAACAGAGACAGGAGAAAGAACAGGATGAAGATAGCAGATTATAGGGAAGGGCAGGAGGAGGAGGAGGAAGAAGAGGAAGAGGAAGAGGATGATGATGATGATGATGGTGATGATGAGAATGAGGATGAGGATGAGGAGGAGGAATACAAAGAAAATCCAAACAGTAACAGACGTCTTGGTTCTTTCAAGGCTGTTTGGTAACTACTTCTAACTAGCTGCAGAGAAGAGAGGCAGGGTAGTACCGTAGAAGAAGGAGGAGGAAGAAGGGAAAGAGGAAGGAGGAGGAGGAGGAGGAGGAGGAGGAGGAGGCGGCATAACAATGAAGGGAAGATGCCGATTGGCATTATAAAAATAGACAAAGATTCATATAAGCATTGCACTTCTAAAACACACACACACACACACACACACACACACACACACACACACACACACACACACACACACACACACACACACACACACACACACACACACGGACACACACCTATTCACATACACAAACGCACAAACGCACTCGCTAACACTCGGAGAGGATAATTCTTAAATCGTCCTGAAATTCCCTGGATCACAGGCGCCTCTCCCCACATCACTCTGCACTCCAGTAATAGAATGAGCGCGGCAGGTCCTCAGCGGGGCGGACCGGGGAGGGGTGGGGCGGGGCTGCGGGCGGGCTGGGGCGGGGCTGGGGCGGAGCGTGACAAGGAGGACAAGAGAAGGAAAGAAACGAAGAAAAACACCCACTCTAAGAGAGACAGTGAAGGGAAAAAAGTCTGAAAAGTAAAGAAAAGTTGCTCTGTGTTTGTCTGGAAATGTGGATCAGTGTGTCGTGGAGGATATTATTATATTCCTACATTTCCCTCCGTGTGTTCCGATATTCAGCCTTACTTGTCACTGCACCCTAATCCCCCACCTTTCCTCCCTTCCTCCGTCTTTCGTCGATCAGATTCCCTGTTCCTCCCCCTTCTTCCCTTTTCATTCTCTTCCTCCTCTCCTGCCTCGCTCCTCCCGGGTGGCGGTCCTCTCCCCGGCGGCAGGAAAGGAGAGGAAAGGATGGATCAAGTGTGGATCACTCACTAAGTCTCTGAGCTATGGCCGCCACCCTCCAGAGCAGGCAGGATCAGCGCGCCTCTCCGCCCGCCCCGCCTTTGCACCCCACCTCGCAGCCCCGCCTAGCCGTCCCACCCATGCACCGCCCCAACTGTCCTGCCTGTCACCTCGCCCTCCGTCCCGCTGTCAAAGGCGCCGCTCACCCTGTCCTCTCTCTTAACTCCCTCCGGCCACTCCCAACTTCCGCCCTCGCCTGGGTCAAGGAGGTGACGCGCCGGGACGTGCACAAGAGCGAGTGTCGGGCGATAAGCAGGACTCCCCGACACCTTCCTGCGTGGCGGCGCGGCTTGGCTTCCCTTGCCTGGTCGCGTCGCACACTCAGTAAGGGTGACCGTAATTTCTCTGGCTTATGGGGGAACACTCCTTCCGTGAGCATTAACACGTCGGCGCGGCGAGAATTATGCTCCTCCGGAAACACGGAGCATTAGGCACAAAAATCCAGTCCCGATTGCGCAGCGGCGGCAGCAGGAAAAAAAGGGGAAGACTGATGCAGGAAGATTTTTTTTTCTCCTTCCCTCTTCTTGCCGAAATCGAGCCGGACAGGTGGATGGATAGCGAGAGAAGACTGGCTACTTGTGACTGCAGGAATTCATTGCAGTGCGCCCGTACTGTTCACGTGGATTTGACTTGGAACCCTCAAACGTTTACCTAAAGATCTGTTTTAGTACGAGTAGTGTGGTTGATGCGACATTGAGGTGCTTATGTCAGATGGATGGCTTCGCATGGGAATACTTTGTACATTTCCTTTTATTGTGTGTGTGAGTTGGACGCGCGCCACACATACACACACACACACACACACACACACACACACACACACACACACACACACACACACACACACACACACACACACACACACACCCCTATGCAGACAGAGACACACGCCTGAAAAAAAAATCCTTTCCTTCCTGTCTGCCTGGTTGCATTTTTCACCTGTGTGTGTGTGTGTGTGTGTGTGTGTGTGTGTGTGTGTGTGTGTGTGTGTGTGTGTGTGTGTGTGTGTGTGTGTGTATCCTCTTGCGCGCTTGGTTCGCTATCTGCATGTGTATATAATTTTTATTGAAATTTACGATAAAAGGTTATTAAAAAAAGGAAATAAGATTTTTTTTATTCGTGGGAGGTGGAATGGAAGAGACAGAGGAAGGAAGAGGAAGTGAAGAAGATGATAGGAGGGGAATGGAATGAGAGGGAAGAAGATAATAGATGAGAAGAAAGTAGACGGGGAAAGTAAACTAAAGATTTCAAGAGAGAGAGAGAGAGAGAGAGAGAGAGAGAGAGAGAGAGAGAGAGAGAGAGAAGGAAGGATAAGGAGGAAGGATGAGTAAGGAAGGAGAAGTGTACCGATGAGGAAAGGAGGTAGTGAGAGTGACAGGGGAAGGAAGGAAGGAAGGAAGGAAGGAAGGAAGGAAGGAAGGAAGGAAGGAAGGAAGGAAGGAAGGAAGGAAAGAAGGAAGAAATAAAAAAAGGAAGGAAGGAAGGAAGGAAAGAAGGAAGAAATAAAAAAAAAAAGAAGGAAGGAAGGAAGGAAGGAAGGACGGAAGGAAGGATAGTTTGTCTTGATGATGACGTAACACTAACTGTTTGCATGAGAATGTTGGCACGCACATTTTCAAGGCATATTTGGTCGTTCTCTTCGCTCTCACCTTCACGGCCTCCTCCTCCTCCTCCTCCTCCTCCTCCTCCTCCTCCTCCTCCTCCTCCTCCTCCTCCTCGTACTTTTGCATTTTCTCCTCCAGGGCAAGCCATTTTGTATTCTCAGTAAAATGTTGAAGCTAAATATATCTCTGTGCATGAGCGCCATTCACGAGATTGTTGTGTTATTGTACCTTGAATTGTGTTGCTAATTTGATGCAGCGACTTAGAGTGAAGGCTTGGGCACAGTCGTAATGTGTAAGAAGGAAGGATCTTTATGCCATATGTATTGTCTTTTCATAGTTGATAGTTTTGAAAGTCTTATTTCGATTGCTTTTGATAGACTCTAGTGGAAAGAAGGAAGGGGTTTATCTTTTCAAGTGTGTTTCCTTTTTTTATCCTTCGAGTGATATTTTTAGTATTTTTTCTGCTTCCATGCAAAATAATGAGAACATCTATAACAACAAAACTAAAACAATGTTAATTCTGAAAACCCCACAAGATAACATTCAGAGTGCAGAGTTAAATGATAAAAGGAAATTTCTGCCCTAGAGTAGACTTCAGATGTCAGTAGGTATATTTTCTTGTATCTTGGCGTTGCGTCTTGTGGGAATCCTGGTGCGTTCTTTGATCTGAGAGCAAAGCGGAGGTTGTGTGCCGCAGTTATGGGAGTGGAGGGAGGGGCGGGGCATCTGAGCAAAGATACACATG
>NC_059291.1:26881981-26886981 GCF_017591435.1 Portunus trituberculatus
GAAGATCGGTCTATGAGCTTTGAGCTCGCTCCGTAATGGGGAAGACTGGCTGGGTGACCAGCAGACGACCGATGTGAATTACACACACACACACACACACACACACACATTTCACAAACTCAAGAAATGATAATATACGTAACAAAACTTTGCCTAATCTTTCTTTGTCTTTTTCTCACTCCTCTCCTCCTCACCCCGCACCGCCCCGCCTCTTTCCTTCCTGTTTCTTCATTCCCCCCTCCTTCCCCGGCGTCCCTCCCGCCCGTCGGACACAATAGGGGCCCCAACCATTACTTAAGACGGTGCATTATTCCCCATTAGCCCCTTTCGGACGACCATTAGCAAGGACAAAGCGGCATATCATTACTTCAATGGACGCTGTGCAAGACGACCTGCCCGCCGCCAAAATGCGAGTGATAATATTATGCTGCCGCCACGCTCTCTCTCTCTCTCTCTCTCTCTCTCTCTCTCTCTCTCTCTCTCTCTCTCTCTCTCTCTCTCTCTCTCTCTGTCTCTGTCTCTGTCTCTGTCTCTGTCTCTCTCTCTCTCTCTCTCTCTCTCTCTCTCTCTCTCTCTCTCTCTCTCTCTCTCTCTCTCTCTCTCTCTCTCTCCGGGCCTGCGCGCTTACACTTTCGAGAATCGACGGGAACATTTTCGGGATACGCAAAGCCGCCACTAGCTGGGAGTCTTATGGATTTCCGGCGAGTGTTGTGCAGTATTTTCAGCGGCGCCTTGAAGTATTGCCGCACACACACACACACACACACACACACACACACACACACACACACACACACACACACACACACACACACGCACGCACACGCACATACACGTACAGGGAAACAACGTGAATTGCAGCATATGTGTGAGTAATATCAGGAATTTCTGGGCCAGCTGTTTCTCACCATTACAGTCACCATTTGTTCACCGATGTTTGCGAGAAAGTGAAGGAGTTTTTTTGGTTTATTTATTTATTTATGTATTTATTTTTTGTGCGTTCAAGTTCATCGTCATCATTTTTATAATGGGTATTCAGAAACGCTTTGATCTCTCACTACGACTATTTTTCAAGCCCACAGGAATGATTAGCGGGATTCTCAAGAGTGTTTCTCCAGTTAATAATGTTGGAATCTTGTCAGCCTGCTTGAAAAAAACTTGTAAATAGGTAAAAAAAAAAGTGTGAATTTAGATAATGTCTTTTGAAATAGTGGAGATGAAGTGCAGAAGTGTTGATAATACGAACCTAAGAACACTAAATGACATATTTGGCCTTTTTTTTTTAAAGTTAAATGCACGACGTATTTTTCCATCCTCTTCCTTTTGAATCACTGTTTCGTCACGAGAGTTTGTGAGAAAGTGAAGTTTTCTTGTTCTTTTTTCTTCGTTCTAGTTACTAATCTATACATTTTTTCCCTTTTCTTTTCATATCATTACTAAACAATTATTCCTCTTTGATTCTGTAGTACTGACTAAAATTTTAATAACGAACTTTGCAGTGTACCTTCCTCTTTCCTTGTTTCAGAGATAGAAGATTTGGTGGATGGAGAGAAGGAAAGAAGAGAAGATAGAAGAGGACTGGGAGGGAAGAAAAGGTAAGGAGGAGGGTGGAGGATGGAAACAAACCTTGATGAAAGAGACGAAAGGAAAGTGATCGGAAGGGACACGTGGAGGGAAAAATAAAAAAAAAACAAAGTAGAAGATGTAATGATAAGGGAAGTAGGAAAAATGGAGAGGAGGGAGAGGAACGAGAAGAGAGGGAAGGGAAGAAGGGAGCTGGAGCAGGGAAAGACTTGGAGCATTTGTGAGCGTGAGGAAACCCGAGGAAGAGTAAAGGAGCATTAGTGGACGGCGAGCAGCATACAAACAAAAGGGAGACGTCACCCCTGGCTGGCATGTCTTGGGAGGTGTCTCTAAAAAGGCTTTTATCTCTCTCCGTGACGCGAGTAGGTAGGTGTGTTGGAAGGAAGGAGGGAGGGAGGGAGGGTGGGCGAGTGGTCACTACTACTACCACCACCACCACCACCACCACCACTGCTACTGCTTCCTCTACTTCCTCCTCCTCCTCCTTTTTCTTTTGTTTTTCGTTTTTTTTCTATTTTTCCTTTTCTTTCTCTTTTACCTTATTCTCCTCCTCTTTTCTCCTCCTCCTCTTCCTCCTCCTCCTCCTCCTCCTCCTCCTCCTCCTCCTCCTCCTCCTCCTCCTCCTCCTCCTCCTCCTCCTCCTCCTCCTCCTCCTCCTCCTCCTCCTCTCTTTCTTTTCTTTTCTCTCTCTCCTCTCTCTCTCTCTCTCTCTCTCTCTCTCTCTCTCTCTCTCTCTCTCTCTCTCTCTCTCTCTCTCTCTCTCTCTCTCTCTCTCTCTCTCTCTCTCTCTCTCTCTCTCTCTCTCTTTAAATATTGAAACCACAGGTCCACAAAGAGTTTAAGCTCAGTGAACCCCGGCTTGCAAATATAGACTCATTATAATTGTTTATCCTCATCACCCATTGAATAAAAACAGATAATATGTCTCTTCTTCTCCTTTCCTTTCTTTTCCTTTTATTTTTTCTCTCCTCTTCTTTTCTCCTCTTGTGCTGTGCTCTAATCTACTCTATTCTACTCTGCTCTGCTCTGCTCTGCTCTGCTCTCCTCTTCTCTCCTCTCATCTCTTCTCTTCTTCTCTTCTCTCCTCTCCTCTTTTCTCTCCTTTCCTTTCCTTTCCTCTCCTCTCCTCTCCTCTCCTCTCCTCTCCTCTATTCTCTCCTCTCCTCTATACTCTCCTCTCCTCTCCTCTCCTCTCCTCTTCTTTCCTCTCCTCTCCTCTCCTCTTCTTTCCTCTTCTCTCCTCTCCTCTCCTCTCTTCTCCTTCTCCCTGTTTCCTCTTGCTCTATCATAATTGCTGCTTGGTACAAGATTGTTAGTTCAGAAGGAGGAGATACTTTTTGTCATGAATCTCGGAAGCATGGCTGGATATATAAGGTGAATATTGGTATGAGGGATTACCTGCAGATGAACGATGCTTGATTCCGTTGCCTTAAGTAATTGTGATAGGAGGCCAGAAAATAGTCAGCATACAAACCCGTTATTTTAATGAGAGATGGTTGAGTGAGTGAGTGAGTGAGTGAGTGAGTGAGCGAGCAGTGTATATGAATATTATGAAGGGTGAGAGAACGTGAAGGGGCAGCACTGAGGAGGCTTGTTGATAAATCCCCCCGCTGGTGTTCTTTTCAACTGGTGGTCTTGTTCTGCTACAGCCAGCCAGCTGAGTTAAGCCAGTCGTGCTCCCCTACCGTGTTTGTATTTATCGGGAATTACGCGTATAACTGAGTGATTGATGAAATATTAATTGCCAATGACTAATAAAAAAATCCGTATTGACTTGAACTTTCTACTTTAAATGCGTGAGAATAATTCATGTTTTTAGTGATGAAGCACCGTCCCAGCCCTGATAAAATAGATCAACCGAACGTAAAAAAAAATAAAAAGTAAAAGAAAAAGAGACTTCAGTACTTTTATTTCTTAGAAAGAATTAAACATATGCCTGACTTACAGATGAAATATAATAAGCATCGTTAACTGAATCCGTGGACTTGAAGGCTTTATGTGGTGAATGTGTGGCAGGAATTAATGTCTCACTATTGACTTGAACTTTCTACTTTAGATGCCTGAGAATAATTTATGTTTTTAGTAATTTAGCACTGAAGTCCTTTTTTTTTTTTTTTACCTAACCTAACCTAACCTAACTTAACCTAACCAAGCAGATAAACCGGACGTAAAAAAGATAGATTTTAGTATTTTTTTCCTTAGCTGACCTGCTGATGAAATATAATAAGCATCGTTAACTGAATATGCGGACTTCAAGAATGCTTTTTCTGGTGAATATGTGGCAGGAACTAAAGTTTTAAATAACTACGTAATGTCAAACGTCATATCTCTCAGTAAGAATGACATGTGTGGCTGACCCAATAGCAAAGTGTAATAATTGTTAACTTCAGAAAGATGGATCCACGTATTAGACTTCAATAATAAGTAATAAGTGTTTTCAGTGCACAAACATCCGCGGTCTTCAGCGCTCATGGAATATTCCCCTACAAACACTATTTTCCCTATTCTCGCACGTAAATTTTAACACTTCTTACTGTGAATAAGTGAGAGTGATTAATGTTTCTAATAAATAGCTGCAATCTTCATTTTCTCCTGTGGAATACTCCCACAAACGCTCCATGATATTTTTCTTTTGTGGTATCGAGAATGTAAGTGAATAAGCAGTAAAGATTTCTTCCCAAAACCACTCCATGTCGTAAGTCTCTGCTGATGATAATACTACTTCTATTATCCTCCACCCTTCCATTATCTCCACCATCGTCACCTCTTATACCTCTATCACCATCTTCACTTTCGGCTTCACCATCACCATTCACCACCACCCATCGCCACCACCACCAGCGCTGCCTCCATCACCAGCACGGCGCCACGCAGGAGGTTGATGTATGGGATCGCTGTATGGTGGAATATTCAAGCGGTTCGATCAATAGATGCTCAGGATGATAGATGGGGAAAACAACGCCGACATAACACATCACGACCAGGAAACATACGCACTGAAGCACATCACAATACGGATAAAGAAAAGAAAAAACCGTACATTGTATATATATATATATATATATATATATATATATATATATATATATATATATATATATATATATATATATATATATATATATATATTCGTGTGTGTGTAGGTATATATAATTGCTGCTTATTATGGAGCTTATGATAATGAGTCTGTTTCTCTTCTTTAGGAGTGAGTTCTCTTTTTCATATTAGTGTATGGGATCGCTTCATGTTTTGTCTCGAGCTTCAGAAATTTCTGTGCTTTAATCGACTCAATGAGATGAATGAATCTTTTGACATTCGCTCTGAAAACCCTTAATTAATTTGACTTCAATTGTTTGATTAATGATTGTTGTTTGGTAAGTTTCAAGAGAGTTTTTATAAATGAAGGGCTTCTCATG
>NC_059291.1:26889481-26891981 GCF_017591435.1 Portunus trituberculatus
CTGTCTATTTATTTGTTTATTTGTTTATTTATCTATTTATGTATCTATCTATTTATCTATCTATCGATCTATTTATCTATCTACCCATCTATCTATTTATCTATCTATCTATATCTACCCATCTATCTGTCTGTCTTTCTGTCTATTTATCTATATCTATCTGTCTCTCTATCTCTATCTACCTATCCATCTATCTATCTATCTATCTATCTATCTCTTTATCTATCTATCTATCTGTCTATCCATATATCTACCTCAAACAATCTATTTACGCATATCTACCTATCTATCTACATTTATCTACCTGTCCATATGCATCCACACCTACGTAATCTATTTCTCTGTACTTTCGCGAGTGCGGAGGATAGGTTGAAAATAATTAGATTTTCACAACTCGAATCTGATAAAACGCCGCAATTTATCCACCTCCCGTCCCACTCCGCCCCTCACACGCGCACTAAGTTAATCATGGCCTACCGTGCTTGTAGATTTTTCCCGCAAACTTTCCCTCTATATATTATTGTTTGCAGTGTTAGAGAAGCGGGCCTCGTTGCAGTAATAAACCTCCTCTCTCTCATATTTCCACGCTATTTCAATTGTAGTTTTCTTTTTCGTGGTGTATTTAATTTCCATGTGGTGTTAAAACGCACATTCCTTCCCCATGAACCACCGTGGCAGGGATAATATTAGAGCTTTCTGTATATTTCGTGTATGTCTTTTAAATGTCTTTTGTAGAGTAAATACACACAAACATACGAGTACCTTGGTTTGGGTATGTATCCTGCAGTGGGGAAATTAACCCCTTCAGTACTGGGACGCATTTTCACCATGAATTTTGGGTATGATTAGACGATTTTGTTTACATTAGGAGGGATCTATGGAGGTCAGAAGATTAATGTCCTGAGTCTTCACTATTTTAATCCCCATATAAGTTCCTGCAGCTGGATGAAATACCAAATAATAAGCACAATGAATATGAAAACGCGTCTTTGTACCGAAGGAACTAAGGATAAGGAACTGAGGAAGATAGCGGAAAGGGGTAAAACTTGAGAAAAATAGGGAGGAAAGTGGTATAGTATAGGTTGTGGGGATGGTGAAAGTGATGAGGAGACTAGCGAGAGATGAGAAAGGTAGAGAAAAGAGTAGTGGAGACTGGGAAAAATGAACAATTGGTAGAAGTGAGAAAGATAGGGAAAAAAAATAATAAGGATTGGAAGAGAAGGATAGCAAAAGTGAGGAAGATAAGGGAAGAGATGGATGGGGATGGGGAAGATAGAATGAAAGAGATATAAGAGATAGTAAGACTTAACAGCCAGACAAACAGGCGAGGGTAGAACTGAGAAGGAGAGAACAGAGCTACGGGGATAAAGAAAAAAAAATCAACAAAAGCGAATAACGAAAATATGGAGCGAGTGAAGGTAAAAACAACAGAAAATCAATGGAGTGTTATAAAAGACATTGTAAATTAAACATATGATGAAATAACACGGTAGAAATAGAGTTTAAGTCCATAGAAGAACAAGAAAAAAGAAAAAAAAAAAGAAAATAGTGATGGGAGAGAAATCAGAGGAGATGGAGAGTGGAAGACATAGGGGAGTGGACATGTAGACAATAGAAAAGAAGGGAGGGAGGAAAGGAGTGGAGTGGCGTGTGTGGGACTGAGAGAGCTGAGGGAGTGAGGTGAGAGGAGTAAGAGAATAGGATGGGAGAGGAAAGAGAGGAGAGTCACTGTAAGGGTGTTCAGGAGAGGTACAAATAGAAGAATATTTATGAGAGTAATTTACAGTGATTTAACGTGGATGTATGAGAGAGAGAGAGAGAGAGAGAGAGAGAGAGAGAGAGAGAGAGAGAGAGAGAGAGAGAGAGAGAGAGAGAGAGAGAGTTTAAAAGAAAGACCATGAGCAAAACTGTAATGGATTAGAATGTCTGTGTAGAATGAGATCATTTGCAGGTTGATGGTCCATTTTGTCTCCATTGGTGTGTCCCGTCTCTCTCTCTCTCTCTCTCTCTCTCTCTCTCTCTCTCTCTCTTTCTGCATTGATTCGAGGTATTGCTTTATTGCTTTATTAAATCTGTTTCGGAGTGCATATTTTGTTGTGTATAGTGTAATATTTACTCACCTATTGTTTACCATCAAGTCAATAACCTGTGGCGGTGTTTGTACTGTTTACGGCGCTGTTTTTCCTTCTGTTCGCTCCGTTATTGCATGTAGACTATTCTTTTATGTGTTTTGTACATGTCTTCCTCTACTTTTCCCTCAGATTATCACATTCATTGCATCCATCTCCTCGATTTTCTTTTCGTCTCTATATATTTTTTGGCCTCCCCGTCCCTCCTTCCTCCAACACTACCTTCCTTGCCCTCCTCTTTCCCTCCCTCATTACCTCCCTCCCTCCGTCCCCCCTCCTTTTCTCGGGATAGCCTCGCCCCCACTTGGAATGAAGCTGTCACGTTCTGTTGACTTGATGGTTAAGCAACGCTAAGGGGAAGAAGAGGAGCG
>NC_059291.1:26904481-26919481 GCF_017591435.1 Portunus trituberculatus
GTCTCTCTTTGTCCACATTTTTCCAGCATCCATGGGTTTCCTGTAACCAAGCATGCTGTTTTATATTTACTTACCATTGTACTTTTTTTCTGAGTGCCTTTCCAGGAGGTGTATTCTGTCCTCGTACTTTCTCATCTCCTGACTAGCGGATTGAATTCTATTGTTAAGCTCACAACAATGGCCTGTTTTTCTTTAGTCGGTGGTTTCGTCTCCCCTTTGCCAGTATCTTGGGTTGTTTTATTGATTTTCACGTATTTATTTATCATTTTGCTTATTCACCCATCTGTCTCCATATATGACGGTACAAATTGTGTTTTTTCGTATTTTGTTGATATTAGTAATTAATTTTTTTTTGTATTTCTTTATTTGTGGTCTGGTGGCAGGAGTTTAATTGCGATTGTTGGTTGTAATTGTAAACGTTGATATTTCTTTGTTGTTCATGGTAATAAGGGTAAATTTTGTTGTTGATGATGATAGTGGCGGTGATTATGATGATGATGATAATAGTTGTGGTGATTATGGTGGTGGTGGTGGTGGTGGTAATAGTGGTGACAATGCTGAATGGGTGGTTGTATGTGTGATGAAAAAGAAAATATTGTATATATTTAGTTATAGATAGTTGTAATTGCAGCAACAATAACAAATGTAATGGTAATAGTGATAATAACAACGAAACTTTGATGATGAGGAATGATAAGGATGTGATATGACTATACTACTACTACTACTACTACTATAACTACTACTACTACTACTACTACTGCTACCGCCACCACTACTACTACTACTACTACTACTACTGCCACCGCCACCACCACTGCTGCTACTACTACTGCTACTACTACTACCACTGCTACTACTGCTGCTACTGCCACCACCACCACCACTGCTACTGCTGCTGCTGCTACTACTACTGCTGCTGCTGCTGCTGCTGCCACTGCTGCTACTGCTGCTGCTGCTGCTACCACTGCTACTGCTGCTGCTGCTCACTGCTACTACTACTACTACTACTACTACAGTTCTTACCACTATTTCTAGCACCACCATTGCTATTACTACTACTTCTTAGGAAATACTAAATTGGTGTTTCCCTAAGGAAGCAAATCATTAGAATAGCACCAAAGTACAATAGAGACGAGGATAATAAGCAGGATGATAAGTAGCACACGTGACGCATTGCGAAAGACGCCCAGGAGAGGGGAAAAAAAGTAGAAATAGAAAAAAAGAAAGAATGAAAAAACAAAGAAGACAAATGGCCGAGCTGAGGAGGAAAAAATGAGGAATGAAGAAGGATATGTGTAATGAGAGTGGAAAAAAAATGTTACAGAACTGCTCCGTGTTGAATAATGAAAAAAAAAGAAGGAAAATTAAGGCACTGTCTGTCCCAGGAAAGGAAGCGTTTATGTAAGTATGTTGAATTAGGTGTTGTCCATAAAAAAAGGAGGAAATATAGAATAGATTATGGAAATAAAACTTGATTAATACTAAATGTTACGAAAAAATATATAAAGAGGGAAATTCTCAAAATAAATGTTGAATTGCGTTTAAGACAAGACAAAAAATAAATGAGTGAATAAATAAGTAAAGGTAGACAAGAATAAATGAATGAATGAATAAAAGAATGTAGGGAGGAACCAAGAAAACACCAGAAAGGAAATGAAGGATAGAATGAAATCTTAACAACATATATGAGAAAACAACTTGAACACTGTTACGACCTTCAAGCAGCCTGACCCAGTGCCCTCAAGGAGCTGTAGGCACCAGTCACTGATTAGGTTAATCACTCTTATTAAAAACAAAAATTAAGATAAGTAGTCAAGAGTGACTTGGCTTCAATGCAACGGTTCTTAACGCAAAAGACTGTTCAAGGGTGTAACAGAACTGAAAAACTAATAATAAGGAAAGATTAAGGGAAATAATTTAAATCCTTAACTAATTTATTAACAAAAATAAGCAAAGTTAACTTAACAACAAACAAAATTAAACTTAAGTATAGTAATCACATCCAAATAGAAAAAATAATAGCACTCACAAAAATATAGAATCACAAAATATAATAAATCAGATAAATAAGTTTAACCTAACTGCTCAATACTGAAATAAGTCACCCGTGGGGGTGTCAACACACCTGCAGCTCAACACCACATACACAACAAAAGAAATAACTCATTAGCACCAAAAAATATAATAAATAAGCTGCTTAAGGGTGAAAAGAGCATAATATGAGACCACAAAAATAAATAAATAAGTACCACACTTACTAGAAGTAATAAGTAAACAAATTCACCACACACTTGCCCTCCCCTCTGGCTGGTACACACAATAATGAGTAAATCACCACAAATAATATGATTGTTAGCTAATACAACCACAATAAACACCCAAAATCTCGCTTGGCTTACCCACTCACAAAATGGACGACAGCGTCTCCTGCGCTGGACAAAGAGAAATCACCAAATATACCAGGTAACACCCAAAACACCCAAAATATTCACACGTCACAAAACACAGTGACTTAAATAAGTGCCAAGGAGAACCAGAATCCCTACGATCAGAGAAATAAGGACTAAGATACTCAGCCAGAGATATGAGAGATGAGATGAGGGGAGCGGAGTGGCGGTCACAGGTCCAAGCCTTTAGGCACACCAGTGTGGTCTGAGATTGTGGCGTCGGTTCACAGGCCTTTGTCCGAGGGGAAAACATTACGTCACATGATGTCATCTGAGCACCCATTGGCTAACACTCTCTAAACCTGCCAGAGGGCGTGATCAGAGTACCATCTCATTGGTCCCGGCTTCATCGCCTTCCTCTCACAAAGACAATAGCAAACATGACGTCACGACACTCTAAAATCTCCGACGGGCACCCGCTTACACTAAAAGCATAAGAGTACATTATTACAATAAATGTATACGAATCACGAAATACTAATGTAACATACAATAAAATAATAAATGGGTAAATATTACATACATAAGAAAGGCCGTCCTGAAAGCATTACAAATATCTACACGACGAAAATATTACTGTCAGGATATACAAAAATATTACTGTCAGGGCGCCATCACAACTTAAGCTAAAACACAACACAATATACTAAATATCTGACGGTCGTAACAACACACTCATGAATTAAAGAACGTGAGATGAACAACGATGAAAAAAAAAAAAATGAGATAGGCGAAACGAGAAATAAAAAATGTGGAAGGAACAAAGGAAGAAAAAAGTTAGAAAAGAAGGAAGGAATCTTAATGATAAAAAAAAATAAATAAATAAAACTCAGATAAAAAAAAAAAAATGAAATGTTGAAAGTAAAGGAGAGAAAACGAATGAATGAACAAGGAGCATAAAAGTAAACAGGAATAGAATAAGGACAACAAAAAGTGAACTAAACTCTCTCTAAAATGTCTCTTAGATTTATACCATTGAAGAAAGGAAGGAAAGAAAGGAGGGAAGGAAGAAAGAAAGGAAGGAAGGAAGGAAGGAAGGAAGGAAGAAGAAGAGAGAGAGAGAGAGAGAGAGAGAGAGAGAGAGAGAGAGAGAGAGAGAGAGAGAACAGAGATAAAAAGGAAAAAGGAAGCTGGAAGAAAAGAGAAACTTAGAAATGGACATGCGGAATAAAATAAAGATAGAAAACACAATAAAAAGGAAAGAAAATATTGTGTTAACCATTATAGCAGATTTATGCAAGTGAGGGAGGAGGAGGAGGAGGAGGAGGAGGAGGAGGAAGAAGAGGAGGAGGAGGGAGGCATGAAGGTAGGCAGGCAGGAAGGAAGGCGTGCGAGAAGGTTAAGGAAGTGCTATGCTGAGTAACAAATTCGTGGCATCCTCTAGAGCGTTCCTCACTCCCCCCAACTACACGAAAATTATTATAATCACAAGAGCGATATTTGCATAGATATTAGACCAGGCTTCTCTCTCTCTCTCTCTCTCTCTCTCTCTCTCTCTCTTTTTCCCAACTTTTGTATATTTATCTTCATATTTCTGTTTCTTTATGCACGTTTTGTTGGTTCCATTTTCGAAACATTGACTTACCCACACGCATCCTTTGAACTATTTCTTTCTTCTTTTTGTAGACTTTGCTCATATAAACTTTTATTATTACACACAAAGCAAGGTATCTGGGTGTGTCATTTTCCTTCTTTCTTTCTCTTTTTTTTTTCTTCTAGCATTTCTCATCTTCTCCCTTCTTTTTTTTCTTCTCTAGCCTTCTCTTCTCTTTGTCTTCCTTCTTTTTGTTTTGTTTTAAGGGAAGAGGTAGAAGAAAGTTGGGTGAATATGAGAACGAGTTACAAAAAGAAGAAGAGGAGGAGGAGGAGGAGGAAGAATAGGAAGAGGAGGAAGAAGAAGATAAAAAAACGAGGTTAAGGACCAAAAAGAAGAGAATTACTTGTAGTGTGTGTGTGTGTGTGTGTGTGTGTGTGTGTGTGTGTGTGTGTGTGTGTGTGTGTGTGTGTGTGTGTGTGTGTGTGTGTGTGTGTGTGTGTGTGTGTGTGTGTGTGTGTGTGTGTGTGTGTGTGTGTGTGTGTGTGTGTGTGCGTGTTTGAGACAGACATACAATATATATATATATATATATATATATATATATATATATATATATATATATATTTTTTTTTTTTTTTACATTACAAGGGCACTGGCCAAGGGCAAACAAAGTGTTGGAAAAAAAAAATCCCGCTGGTTGCCAGGCCCTGTTAAGAGGAAAGTAGAAAGAGAAAACAAAAAATCTAAAAGGAGGGTCCAGTTAACGTAAGAGGTGTCTTGACACTCCTCTTTTGAAAGAGTTTAAGTCATAGGCAGGTGGAAATACAGACACAGGTAGAGAGTTCCAGAGTTTACCAGTGTAGGGAATGAAGGAGTGAAGATACTGGTTAACTCTTGCATTAGGAAGATGGACAGAATAGGGATGAGAAGAAGTAGAGAGTCTTGTGCAGCGAGGCCGCAGGAGGGGGGAAGGCATGCAGTTAGCAAGTTCAGAAGAGCAGACAGCATGAAAACAGCGGTAGAAGACAGATAAAGATGCAACATTGCGGCGGTGACTTAAAGAATCAAGACAGTCAGTTAGAGGAGAAGAGTTGATAAGACGAAAAGCTTTAGATTCCACCTTGTTTAGTAAAGCTGTGTGTGGATCCCCCCCAGACATGAGAGCCATACTCCATACACGGGCGGATAAGGCCCTTGTACAGAGCAAGCAGCTGGGAGGGAGAGAAAAATGGACGAAGACGCCATAGGACACCTAACTTCTTGGAAGCTGATTTAGCAAGAGTAGAGATGTGAAATTTCCAGTTTAGATTTTTAGTGAAGGATAGACCGAGTGTGTTTAATGTAGAGGAGAGGGGAAGTTGAGTGTTATTGAAGAAGAGAGGATAGTTGTCTGGAAGGTTATGTCGAGTAGATAGTTGTAGAAATTGAGTTTTGAGGCATTGAACAAAACCAGGTTTTCTCTGCCCCAATCAGAAACAAGTGAAAGATCAGAAGTTAGGCGTCCTATAGCATCTCGCCTTGAGTCATTTAATTGTTGTTGGGTTGGGCGTCTGTTGAACGCTGTTGAATAATGCAGGGTGGTATCATCAGCATAGGAGTGGATAGGGCATTGAGTCAGATTTAGGAGATCATTGATGAATAATAGAAAGAGAGTGGGTGATAGGACAGAACCCTGTGGAACACCACTGTTGATAGTTTTAGGGAAGAACAGTGACCGTCTACTACAGCAGCAATATATATATATATATATATATATATATATATATATATATATATATATATATATATATATATATATATATATATATATATATATATATAGAGAGAGAGAGAGAGAGAGAGAGAGAGAGAGAGAGAGAGAGAGACTATGCTTTCCTTTTACATCTTAGGTAATCACTTTAACAATATTCTCCCTCTCTTTGCCTTCACCTGTAGAGGAGGAGCAGGGGAAGGAGGAAGAGGAGGAGGAGGAGAAGGAGGAGGAGGAGGAGGAGGAGGAGGAGGAGGAGGAGGAGGAGAGAATGTGGTGCAAATATTGAATGAACAATCAACTTACTGCCTGAAGTGTACATGGGTAATATTCTCTCTCTCTCTCTCTCTCTCTCTCTCTCTCTCTGATAACGTAAGAGTGATAATTAGCACCTGGGGGAGTCTTGACAACTCTTTGAAGGACCTCATAGTTTCCTTACTTCCCTTCCTGCCCTTTATGCTTCTTTAATTTGTTGTGTCAGTCCTCCCCCTTTGTTTTCTTCTCTTCTTTTGCTCATTTTTCTCTGTCTCTTTCCCTCTCGTCATCTTGCTCTTGTGGTTTTTGTAGTTTTGTTGTTTATTTTGTTTTTTGTTGCTGTCGTTGTTGTTGGTGGTTGTGGTAGTGTTGGTGGTGTTGGTTATGATGATGATGATGATGATAATGATGATGATGATGATGATGATGTTGTTGTTGATCTTTATATTTTCGTTGTCGTTTTCTTTGTCAAATTCAAATCTAGATCATTTGTTGCCAAAATGATTTACATTTAGATATATACGTTTATGTTGATTTTTCTTTTGCCTTGGAGCATTAATGTTAGATGATTTTACAGGTCTTTATCCTCCTCCTCCTCCTCCTCCTCTTCCAGTAGCCTGTCTGCCTGTCGATGCATAGATAAACACCCCTTAAAGAATGGGAAGGAAAATGAAAGAAAACGGAGTGTGAGGAATGTTTTTCGGAGACATACTACTGTCCTGAGGCATGATAGCGGCAGGCTGGGGAGAGGAGAAGGAGGAGGAACAGGAGGAAGAGGAGTGGAGAGGGAGAATACTGGATGTCTTTCCTTCTCTCCCTTTCCCTCTCCGGTAAGGTCGAGAACCCTACTGTAGTGTAAGAGGGTATAACACGTGGGTGCAGAGGGAGAGTGCCTGTGTTGGTTGTGAGGGAAGGCAGGAGGAAGGGAGAAGAAGCAGCTCGTGGCAGTGATGCTGTCGTGGCCTCTATCACTTGCCAGCCTGGAGGAAAAGTTTGACGGCTTCTAAAGGTCACAGGGAGGCGAGGAGGGAAGATACGAGGGAGGGAGGATTGTATGAGGGAGAGAGAAAAGAGAAGGGTTAAGTTAGAGGAGAGATAGAACCAGATAAAAATGGAAGAAGAGGAATGAGAAGGCAAACTAAGCAGGAAACGGGAATAAAAGAGAAGAATGAAGATAAAAGATGAATGTTCTTTTTTTTTGAGAGAGTAGAAAAGTTAGATTAGAGAAAAAAGGGAGTAAGAACCGAGCCTAAGCAGTATATAGAAGCAAAAGAGAAAAAAAAAAAGTTAATAGTGTCATAAAGGAGATGATAAAATATACACATTAAAATAGGGAAGTAAAATTGAAGAAGATTGAATACGAATAAGATGGAGAGAGAAAATTAGCAACGGAGGGAGGAAGGGCAGAATGGAGAGATGGAGGGGAGTGAGGGGAAGTCGATGGAGGGAATTATTAGAGAAGAAAAAGTGATAAAAACATGATTAGTGACATAATGAGGAAAAGAACAGCACGAAGAGGGTGAGAAGAGTAAATAATTAATGACTCTCTCTCTCTCTCTCTCTCTCTCTCTCTCTCTCTCTCTCTCTCTCTCTCTCTCTCTCTCTCTCTCTTCTTCTTCTTCTTTTTCTTCTTCTTCTTCTTCTTCTTCTTCTTCTTCTTCTTCTTTTTCTTCTACTTCTTCTTCTCTCCCTCTTACTTCACCATGTCTTCGAAAACAACTAACGTCGCAATGTAAATGAAGATCTTGATTAGACAGTAAAAAAAAGAAAGAAAATGCGTGGAGAATAAAAAGAAGGCCCCAAAAATCGCGTTTCGCCCTAAAAGGAGTCAAGCAGCGAAGAGGAAAGTTTATCGGAAGAAAAGGAGGGTTGGTTGAGTCAATATTTGCCCCTTGGCGCCACTGACACACACACACACACACACACACACACACACACACACACACACAAGGGTGATAGTTAGTGTGTTCGTATATTTGTTGTATTTCTGTCGTAGGTTAGGTTTTATTTCTATTGTTATTTAGTTGTTTATGTATTATTATTATTATTATTATTATTATTATTATTATTATTATTATTATTATTATTATTATTAGTAGTAGTAGTAGTAGTAGTAGTAATTGTTTATTCTATCACTGTTACTTATATTTTTTTGTGCTTGTTATGTTTTTTGTTTAATTTCTTATGCTTATTTTTTTCGTTAGCACATTTCTCCCACCACGTCCTCGTCCTCGTCTTCCTCCTCTTCCTCGTCCTCCCTTTCCCTCTCCTCCTCGGCCTCTTCGTCCTCCTCTTCCGTCAGTATACATTAAGTGGTGCTGCTGTCAAGTCTCCTATTCTTACTTGTTGAATCCGCGATTAATCATCTTTTCCTGAAATCTTGTGTGGATGAAGTCATTTTGTCGTCACCGTGACTTCCTCGTGTAGATCTGATGGCTTTTTACGCCTTTCATTATGTATTTATGTTTACCGTCATGTCAGGTAGTGTGGTGATTGATTGTTACGTGTACTGTCGTGTCAGGTTGTGTGGTGGTTGAATGTTACGTGTTCTAGACCCATATTCTGTGCCGCTCCTCCTCCTCCTCTTTGTAAAGGCTCTAGTTTAAGTGACATGAGTTTAAGGGTGATTTTTCTCATTTTTGTGGTAGATTAATAAGAGTTTTGGATTATTACCAGGTGAAACACTCTTTAATCCTTTCGGTACTGGGACGCATTTCTACCTTGAGATTTGTGTTCCATTATATAATTTCATTTGCATTAGGAAGGGTGTATGGATTTCAGAAGATTAATGGCCAGAGTCTTCACTATTTCAATCCTTAATATAAATTTCTGAAGTTGTATAAAATCACCAAATTGTAAGCAGAATGAATATGGAAACGTGTCATGGTACTTAAGGGGTTAAAACCTAACAAAGAATCTCTGTGGTCCTTGGAAATTGTTGTTTTTGTTGATGATGCTTGATTACGTTTTGATTTGAGCTTCTACTGAACACTTAATTCTGTTTTTTTTTCATGGCAAGTTATCGTGCTGTCTTGTCATACTAAGCTTTCATAGAGAGATAGCTATAGTCAGTCTGAACTGTTCATTCTGAGATTCTCGAACTAAATTGTCATAGTGATATTGTCATTCTGCCACAACTTCACACTAACCCTGTCATACCAATGTGTTATACTGAATGAAAATAGAGGTAACATAAAAAACAGACAACACAACGCAACACAACACAACACAACGCAACATAACACAACACAACACAACACAACGCAACACAACACAACAAAACAAGACACAACACATCCTTCCCCCTTACTGATCTTGGCAACCCATAACACCGCTTCCCTCCCTCACAACACACAGGCACACACGCACACATGCACAGACACAGACGATCAAAACCTTACCATAAACATCTGCGACAAGAGCGGAACACAGCGAGGCGGGAGGGAACAGAGGAGCAAGTAACTCACCCACGCTTCGTTCTCCCTCTTTTGAGACCCACCCGATAAATAGACGGGAGAGAGGAGAGAGGAAAAGAGGGAGGTGAGGGAGTAGCGATAAGAAGGAGAAGGGGGGAAGGAGGACGATTTACATGTTCTTAGCGTGAGGGAAGTGAGAGGCTGGGAGAGAGAGGAAAGAGAGGGAGGAAAGGGAGGGAACACTGATTTGGATACGTCATAAAACACTGGTTCGCCGAGCACCTGATTGTGGTCACTCGGATTTATGGTGACAGTCTTATCGAGAGAGAGAGAGAGAGAGAGAGAGAGAGAGAGAGAGAGAGAGAGAGAGAGAGAATATAGATTGGGGTTGTTTGGAAATTATTCTTAGAAATACATTGTTGTTTTTGGTGTTGGTGTTGTTAATGGTGGTAGTGATGGTGTTGTTCTTGTATTATTATTATTATTATTATTATTATTATTATTATTATTATTATTATTTTCATTAATACCATTAATGTCATCATCATCATCATCGTCATCAGTGTTTACTATCATTGTCTTTACTATTGTCACCATTAACATTACTAATATGAAAACCAGTATCGTCAAATCCTTACGATGTTCTTTTCGTTTACACAGAGCCATTCAAGACATTCCTGGACATTGCCTGGCCTGTGAGAAGGACTACGGTATTTGCAGTGAGTATTGTTCACTGTCCTGCTTGTAAGGCTCTCGTTGCTTCCTCCTCTTTGTCAGTGCCACGTGTAGGTCTGACGGCTTCTCGCAGCTTCCCTTATTTTCTGGTCCTTATGTTCTTATTCCACATTGTATCCCCGTGTACGTTAGCCACACAACACAATACCGTACTATGAAGCATTTGTGTCGTACGAAAGACTTCCTAGCCATTCATTACACCTTTATTCTCTCTACACTGTTTAGTTTTGTCTTAATTCTGCAGGTACTTGAGTTCTTGTGTGGCTTTATCAGAAACGTGAAGTATTAGTTAGAGTATAAGAAAAATATGTCAGTGATTTGAATAGTCACATACATTCACTTGATAGTTATTCGTTGTAAGAAAGCGTGGTTATAACGAAACCAGCATATTGAAGATTTATAGACATGTTGCAATTTGAACATGTACTTGTATTTCACTTGTACTGTTAGCATTGTTAGTGTTTTAGCTTGATGAATACTCGTTAGAAGTTTGCTTGAGAAAGATACAATAATGACTGGTTTGGAAAGAGCAGCAAGAGGTATTGAGGTGAACGGCAACAGGGATGTGACGGGCGGGAATGGAGGGAGGTGAAAGGGTCTGGTGGCTGCAGGGAGGGAAAGAGCCACCAGCTGGTAAGGGATGAGAGGGAAGGGAGGAAGAAGTGGAGCAGGTGAGGGAGCGATAAGGAATATACAGCTTGATGAACTTGAGAGAGAGAGAGAGAGAGAGAGAGAGAGAGAGAGAGAGAGAGAGAGAGAGAGAGAGAGAGAGAGAGAGAGAGAGAGAGAGAGAGAGAGAGAGAGAGAGAGAGAGAGAGAGAGAGAGAGAGAGAGAGAGAGAGAGAGATCCATTGGGAAAAAAATTGAGAAAGAGTTTAAATTAGGAAATAAAAACAGTAGGAGTAAATCAAAAGGGATCGAGAGACGAAGAGTAAATCCGATCATTGAAGTGATAAGAAATAAAAGAAGATAGAGAGGAAGCGAGCGGATAAAAAGAAAAAAAAAAAACAAGCTCAAGTATCTCCGTCTGTGGAGTAAAAAAAAAAAAGAAAGAAAGAAAGATATAAACAAAGGAGACGAAGTAAAAAATAAATTCTATACTTTAATCCTTTGTCGCAAGAAGCTTCGTCAAGACTTCCCTCCCCTTCCCTCCCCCTTTCTTTCCCTTCCCTCTCCTTCCTATCCTTTCCTTTCCTTTCCTTTTCTTTCCCTTCCTCTCCCTTCCTATCCTACCCTTCCCTTCCCTTCCCTTCCCTTCCATTTCCTTTCCTTTTCTTTCCTTTCCTTTCCTTTCCTTTCCATTCCTTTCCTCTCCCTTCCCTTTCTTTCCTTTTCATCTCCCTCTCTTCCCTTCCCCTCCCTTTCCTTTCCTACCCTTCTTTTTTCATTTCCTTCCAAACTCTGCCCTTTCCTTCCCTTCCAAACACGTGCCTCTTCTTCTCTCTCCTTTTCTTCCCCTTCCCTTTACTTTCATTTCCCTCCATTACCTTCCCTCTCCTTTCATTTCCCTCCCTTTCTTCCTTTTCCTTCCTTTTTCCCTTTCTTTTCTTTCCAAACACATGCCTCTTCTCTCTCCTTGTCTTCCTCTTTCCTTCCTTTTCTTTTCCTTCATTTCCTTCATTCCTTTCCCTTCCCGTTCATCTAAACGAACAGCCCACCTGCACATTGTCCTCCTCCTCCTCCTCCTCCTCCTCCTCCTCCTCCTCCTCCTCTTCCTTTCCTTCCTTCCTTCGTCAACCCTCTTGTCCTGCCGTAAAAACCTGGCGCGCGAGGAGTGTTGGATCCCTTTAAATGGGTTCCTGGCAAGCTTAGACAAAAGAGCATCGGCCGACAGGATTATGTGTCAGGGTTTGCATACTGATAGTGTCATCACCCCCGTGGCGGAGGGCGTTGGGGCGAGGTGATATATGAGAGAGAGAGAGAGAGAGAGAGAGAGAGAGAGAGAGAGAGAGAGAGAGAGAGAGAGAGAGAGAGAGAGAGAGAGAGAGAGAATGATAAATGAGGAAAGAAGAAAGGAAGAGGGAAAAAAGAAAGGTAATGCCGCGATGGACGTGATAAAGGAGTGAAAGAAGACGAGGCTACATGTGTGTGTGTGTGTGTGTGTGTGTGTGTGTGTGTACTACTGCTGCTGTTGCTGCTGCTACTGCTACTGCTACTGCTACTGCTACTACTACTACTGAAAATATACAGTAGGTGCGGGGAAGGCTTGAAAATAGACTAAAGAAAACTAGCGAGAATATACTTAATATTTGTGGCTTCCAGCATTATGAGAACCGCGGTGTGTGTGTGTGTGTGTGTGTGTGTAATTCACCTCGGTCATCTTCTGGTCACCCAGCCAGTCTTCCCCATTACGGAGCGAGCTCAGAGCTCATAGACCGATCTTCGGGTAGGACTGAGACCACAACACACTCCACACACACCGGGAAAGCGAGGCCACAACCCCTCGAGTTACATCCCGTACCTATTTACTGCTAGGTAAACAGGGGTCACACATTAAGAGGCTTGCCCATTTGCCTCGCCGCCTCAGGGATTCGAACCTGGACCCTCTCGAGTGTGAGTCGAGCGTGCTAACCGCTACACTACGCGGTGTGTTGTGTGTGTGTTTGATTTGTTTGATCTGCTGCAGTCTCTGACGAGACAGCCAGACGTTACCCTACGGAACAAGCTCAGAGCTCATTATTTCCGATCTTCGGGTAGGCCTGAGACCAGGCACACACCACACACCGGGACAACAAGGTCACAACTCCTCGATTTACATCCCGTACCTACTCACTGCTGGGTGAACAGGGGCTACACGTGAAAGGAGACACACCCAAATATCTCCACCCGGCCGGGGAATCGAACCCCGGTCCTCTGGCTTGTGAAGCCAGCGCTCTAACCACTGAGCTACCGGGCGTGTGTGTGTGTGTGTGTGTGTGTGTGTGTGTGTGTGTGTGTGTGTGTGTTGAGGTGAACGAAAAGAAGAACAAATGGAGAGGCGGAAATGGACGAATGAGACGAAAGAAAAAATAAATAAAAAGAGGTAATTATGAAAATGAAAAAGCGTGAAAAAAATATGGATTACGATTATAATGAAAATCAGGAAGAGAGAAAGTTGCACAACAAAATACAGATGCATAATGAAACAACAACAACAACAACAACAACAACAACAACAACAACAACAAGAACCAAACAAGAAATCAACAAAAGCAAAGGAGGAACAATGAGGCAAGGAAAAAAAATAAAGGAAAAGAAAAAGAAAAATGAATAAAGAAGAGAGAGAAGAAGAGGCAACAAGGGAGAGAGAAAAGCCAGAAAGTTAACCCTGACCTTCCTCTCTCTCTCTCTCTCTCTCTCTCTCTCTCTCTCTCTCTCTCTCTCTCTGTTCCCAGTACATAGGCCAGCTGTGAATCCGTAACAGAACCTCTTTATGGGAGTGCAGGCCGTGTGCTATCCTCTTCTTTTTCATTTGTTCTCCCTTCCTCTTTCTTTTACAACTCCTAACCTCGTATTTCCCCTCAGCCATCTCTTCCTCCTCCTCCCCCTCCTACCCATCCTTCTACCCTTTCTGTCCTTCCTCTTTTTCTCTCTTCCTCCTACCTATTCTTCTACTCCTTCTGTCCTTCCTCTTTTTTCCCTCTTCCTCCTACCCATTTTTCTACTCCTATCTCTCCCCCTTTTCTTCTTCCTCCTCTTACCCATCCTCTACCCTTTATGTCTTCTCCCTCTTCCTCCTGCCCATCTTTCTATCCCTCCTATCTCTCCTTCTTCTCCTCCTCCTCTTACCTGTCCTTCTCTTCATCCTATTTCTCCTCTTTTCCTCCTCCTATCCATCTTTCTATCTCTCCTATCCTTCCTTCTCTTATTCCTCCTACCCATCCTTCTCCCCCTCCTATCCCTCCGTTTTCTCGTCCTTCTACCTATTCTTCTTCCCCTCCTATCCTTTCTTCTCCTTCCCCTCTTACCCATTCTTTCTATCCTTATCCCTCCTCCTTCTCCTCCCTCTCTTACCCATTCTTCTAGCCTTCCTCCTCCTCCTCCTCCTCTTCTGCCGCCGCTCCCTTGCTCAAGAAACATTACAGGTCATTAAGGGCACTTGGTCACACATGGCGGGATCTCGAAAAAAGGCTGTTTAATGACCTTTGTATTTTTTCCCCACGGTAAGGCTGGCAGCTGGGCAAAGGCGCCTTGATAACTTGTGGGCTGAGGGAAAAGAGGGGGAACAGGCTGACGGACTGGCTTTGAAGAAGTGGTAGACGGAGTAGAGGAGATGGAAGAGGAGGAAGAGGAGGAAGAGGAGGAGGAGGAGGATGAGGAGAAGGAAGAGAAGAGAAAGAAGTACTTGGTGTTTTTTTGAAAAGACTGCTATTCACAAACAAATACGTACTGAATAAGACATGGATACACACACACACACACACACACACACACACACACACACACACACACACACACACACACACACAGAGAGAGAGAGAGAGAGAGAGAGAGAGAGAGAGAGAGAGAGAGAGAGAGAGAGAGAGAGAGAGAGAGAGAGAGAGAGAGAGAGAGAGAGAGAGAGAGAGAGAGAGAGAGAGAGAGAGAGAGAGAGAGAGAGAGAGAGAGAGAGAGAGAGAGAGAGAGAGAGAGAGAGAGAGAGAGAGAGAGAGAGAGAGAGAGAGAGAGAGAGAGAGAGAGAGAGAGAGAGGCCACTTACAAATAGAACAAACCAAGCAGGTCGACATAGGCATAACATAAGAGGCAATAATTTAAACCCCGGCTGACAATGGAACTGAACAAATTAAACGATGCTTTTTTCTCACTCTCTTCTCCCTCTCAAGGCTTTTTTATGATATTATTTCTGCTCCAGCGGCCACGACGACCCCCAGATGCTAA
>NC_059291.1:26924481-26946981 GCF_017591435.1 Portunus trituberculatus
CTTGTTCTCTTCCTCCTCCTCCTCCTCCTCCTCCTCCTCCTCCTCCTCCTCCTTTCTCTCTCTCTTAATAATTAGGGCTGGGGGTGGTGATGCCTTTTCTCCGGTTAATAGGGGTCATTAAACTATGATAACTCTAGGTAATTACAGAAGTTTGGGGGTGAGTGTTCCGTCCGGGGAATTAAGCGACCCCTTTCCCCAGTCCCGCCCACCACCCTGTAACAAGACGAGGGAGAGGAAGCGAGTGGGAGGTTGGTGACGGGCAGGTAACTAACTGGTAAGGGGAAGCTGTGAAATGATGTGGTCTTGGAAGGAACTGGAGTGATTTTTTTTCCTATAAGGGCCGCGATTTTCATGTGGTTTTAGTGATGACTGGTTTTGTGTGGTGGTGGTGGTGGTGGTGGTGGTGATGGTGGTGGTGATGGTGGTAGTGGTGGTGGTGAATCAGATGTGGAGAAGAGTATAGTGAAGTGTGGTGATGATTCAGCCTGTCGTAGTGAGTGATTGGTCTTTTGGTGGTGGAAAAAAAAAGCTGAAACAAGTGGAGTGGAGTGTCAAGTGGAAGAAAGAAAGTGTGGAGTGTGGAGGACGGTAGACGGAATGAGCTACTATGGAAGGAGGATAAAAGAACAATAACTAAACAAGCGTGGCTGTAATGGAAGGTAGTGTAGAAGAAGCAAGAGAGAGAGAGAGAGAGAGAGAGAGAGAGAGACGTGGATGTGATAGAGGTAAGGTAGGATGGCTTAGCTGTGTCTGGGGAGGCAAGGCAAGACAGTGGTAGTGGTGGCAGTGGTGGTGGTGGGGGAGGTGGAGGTTGTGGGGAGATTAGTGTGCTATTGTAGGAGGCGGGTAGCGGAGAACAACGGAGGGTCTGACAAGAAAGCGGTGGATGGAGATTATGAAGGAAAGAAAAGATAATTAAGGGAGATGGGGAGAGGGGAGTGATGATGGAGATTTTAATGATGGTTTCTCCTTTCATTAACTCCTCCCTTTCCTTTCCTCTCCTCTCCTCCTCCCCTCCCTCTCTTTCTCCATCCCTCCTCCTCCCTCCCTCCCTCTCTCCCCCTCTCCCTCCTCAGATGTTCTCCACTGACTCAGAAATGGCGTAGTTTTTCTTGGCTCAAAACTTAAGTAACTTTTAACAAGGAAAAATCACACTTTATTCTCATCGGCTCACTTTTCGCATCAGTTCGTGTAAGAGGCTCGATGGTGTGAGGGGGAGGGGGTTTGCGGGATGGGGGAGTGTAGAATTTGTTCCTTTCATTTCCTTCCTTCCTTCCTTTCTCCTTCCTTCTTATTTAGCTGTACCTTTCATCCTTCCAGTCTTCCTCCTCTTCCGTGCTGCGTGGATGGGGAAAGGGTTCACGTTAAGAAGTGTGTAATGATGGCAGGGGAACAGTTTGGGTGATGGAAGCAGGGAGGGGAGGAAGAAGAGTTAGCTGGAAGGAAATGTAAAACTGGATATGTGATTGTGTGTGTGTGTGTGTGTGTGTGTGTGTGTGTGTGTGTGTGTGTGTGTGTGTGTGTGTGTGTGTGTGTGTGTGTGAGAGAGAGAGAGAGAGAGAGAGAGAGAGAGAGAGAGAGAGAGAGAGAGAGAGAGAGAGAGAGAGAGAGAGAGAGAGAGAGAGAGAGAGAGAGAGAGAGAGAGAGAGAGAGACTTGTATGATTCAGTGGCCAATTTAAGATTTTGACCAACGTCATCGAAAGCTACTCACACACACACACACACACACACACACACACACACACACACACACACACACTAATCAAGGGAAACTAGAAGCGTCACCGGAATATCCACCTATTAAGAAACAAATAGGAAAACAAGGGAATGACAGATATTTTTGAGCCAATTACACCCATTACAAGACACTAACTAGGGAAACGTTGAATGTCAGGTGTCCTTTGTTCCATTACACTCTTCACACAGAAAACAGGGGGCAGAGCTGGGGAGGGAGGGTGAGTGGTGAGTGGTGAGTGTGTGGCAGGCATGTAACGTTCTCCCTAACCAACCTTCTGTCTGGTGGTGGTAGTGATGGTAGTGGTTGTGGTGGTTGTGGTGATGGTGGTGGTGGCGGTGACTGTATGGTTGGCAGGACTCAATATGCTGTTTAGTTCTCTTAAAGGTGCCACAAACAACTGCTCTTGTAGTGGTGGTGGTGGTGGTGGTGGTGGTGGTAGTTGCGGTGGAAGAACACTGTTATTGTTATTACTATTTTTTTTACTTTGCTCTCTTCTCTTGTTAATCCTCCAAACGATATCATAAATAGCCTTCCAAGGACCATTAGATCTAATACTGCTTTTTCTTAATGTGTTACGATATCTGTTCTATTTATGGCTCTTGCTTTCTGTTGACTTGTGATCTGTGTATGTATGTGTGTATGTGTGTGTATATATTTTGATTGTAAGCATATAAAAACTTTTGGTGGTCTGTGGTGGTCTGCCTGTTGTGTGCGAAAGTCTGTAGTGGCTTTGTGGTGGTGTGTGGTGGTCTGTGGTGGTGTGTGGTGGTCTGTGGTGGCCTTGTGGTGATGTGTGGTGGTGTGTGGTGGTCTGTGTTGGCCTTGTGGTGGTGTGTGGTGGTCTATGGTGGCTTTACTGTGGTGTGTGGTGGTCTGTAATGTCCATGTGGTAGTGTGCGATGTGTGGTAATGTGTGACCTGGGTTGTGGTATTCCTGTGGTGGTGTGTGGTGTTCCTTTGATGGTGTGTGGTGTTCCTGGTATGCTGTGTGGTTGCTTGGTGTGGTACGTTGTGTCCCTGTGATGTTGTGTAATGTCCCTGATGTGGCGTGTGTGTGATGTTCCTGCTGTGGTGTGTGGCGGTGCCGGTGTGGTGTGTGGTTGCCCCGGTGTGGTGTGTGGTGTTCCTGCTGTTGTGTGTGGTGGTCCTGTGGTGGTGCAGATCCCGTGGGCTTCATAACACTCCGGGACATAAAACGAAGGCTTGTAATTGCTCGCTCGCTCTCTGCAAAATTTCACTTCGACTTCTGTCCCAATTTTTGTCTAGTGAAGGAAGAGTGCTCATGCCTGTGTCCCCTCCCTCCCCTCCCCTTCCGCCCCTTCTCTTCCTCCATCTCTCTCTCACCTTCCCATCCTCCCGGGCCACCTCTCTTCACCCCTCTGAGATGACGCAAGTCACTTCCATTTCTCCGGGTTTTATTTTTGTTTTCTTTGTGTTACTCTTCATCTCCATCCCCCTCCCCCCCTCTCTCTTTTTACCTCCCGCGCCCGTTGTCATAGTTACAGTTGTGTTTGTAAATGAGTGATCACTGAGGTCAATTGTCAAGCTTTCACTATCTCACACACCTTTCTTTGGCCTGGTAACATAAACACTAAGTTGGCTTATCACTATATTAAGAGTGCAGTTCACTACACTACACTAAGACAGTCTGCACACACACAAGTCCACAGCTCCCTGGCAATCGCCGAGCCGGGAGCCTAACTGCCAATTATGGGGCACCGTGGTACAGTGGAACCCTGCGTGCTTTGGGGTCCGAGGGGTCTCCAAGCGCACGGGTTCGAATCTTATCCACGGTCCGAGTGTAGGTTGGGCTTCCTCACTCGGGGCAACGGTTTCCTAGCGGGTAGGCTTTGAGATTGGAGGTACCCAAAAAAAGTACCTCCTTTAGCCCAGAAATTCCCGTGAAAGGCCCACATGGTATGGTATGAAGAAAAAAAAAAAATCCGTATGGCAAAAACCCACTGACGCGGTGACCGACTCGTACATTTAAGAATACTTACAAATGCACTGGTTACAACAATTAAAGTATTATTAATTGTAAATGTAAAAAATAAAATATATATTAGTATCAAACATATGTCTATGCTGTTATGTAAGTTATAACTACACATATGTAACATAACAACTTGAGATTCCCACACTGAACCTGTGAGAGCAGTTGTTGACCTCAGCATGGTCTTCTCTTGAAAGTGCCTGCAAAGAAAAAAAAAGAATGTGCACTTATAGGAACTTCTCGTTAACGTCAGCCCGCTCTCACGGATATATGTATACAAACAAAGGAAGTAATTATGTACAATTTATACCCTAACACTGCTCGATCACACACCTGCCGCGTCTTCGTGGCACAAAAAGAAAGTATACATGGAAATATACTAACCGTGTACCTGGCCATGCTGAAGTGTACTACAGGAAGTTCATGGTTGAGAACGAAGTCGTCACGGAACAAACATCGTAGCACTAAGAGTAGAATGGAAAAAAAATACAAACAATAAGATGATGGTACTCAGGAAGAGATTCCTCCAAGGCCTGAGCAACTTTAGAGTAAGGAAAGAAAGAAAGATTTGTACAATACGTTAGGAAAAAGATGAGAAGAAAAGTTGGCAGTAAATGACATTTGGAATAGATAGTAATGATAGCTGTAACGTGGCAAAAATGTGAACTGCCTGATGACCAAGAATCCTCGTATATGTTGTGCAATCGGTTTAACAAATGCGAGAGAAAAACATTTGGGAAAAAGAAAACAATGATAGCGATGGAACGGAAACTGACTATGGATACGGATATTATTGAAATATTTACCTGGAAGAACACAGTCATCTCGCCCATCTCCGCTTTCAGATAAGGAGATTTAAGCACTAACCAGTATTAAGTATGAACCAGAGTTGTTGCTGATTCTTTACAGTGCTTAAGAGGAATTAGATACGGTTGGAAAGGATTCATGCTGATGCCTTGAGCTTCGTCGCTTGCTTTTACGTCTTGCATCGAACGTATCACTATTTGCGTCGAGAAAGGATGTTTTTTTTTCAATATATTTTGTGCTGCTATTACTTGGAGGGAATAAATATTTAGTGGCGTGGACGGCATATCATCTTAAGACGCTCACAAATATTCTTTCTAGGAATATACTCTCAGTGATATACTCCTAGAAATCTCAAATATACTTGGGCTCTCCTTTTTTTTATTGAGATGGATATATTGGGAAAGCCGGACACGTCACGCTCATCCCTGCACCAAATCGTGAAAGGCGAGTAAGGCGAGTAAAGTCTCTTCTAGTGGTTTGCTCATCCTCCTTCCCTTCCTTTTCATTCTCTCCTTCATTCCTTCCTTCCTTCCGCCCTCTCATCCTCTATGGCTTCTAGTTCCCAGGCTCTCCTTCTCCACACTGCCTCACTGCCCTGGTCTCCCTTTCCAGTAGTGCGAGGTATCATCTCCTATAAGAAATTCAGATAAGGATGTGTAGCAAATACTTTTAATATCGCTTTTCCTCCGTCTGTAAAAGATAAGTTGTCGCAGCGCTGAGCTTCCTGGAGCCGCGATAAGCCTGCTGTCTCTTGTGTCCCCATGTCCGCCTCTCTCTCTCTCTCTCTCTCTTTCTTTGCGTTCGTGTCTCTTACTCTATGATTCTCTGTTTCCGCTGATTCGGCTTCATTGATTGGTCTCTCTCTCTCTCTCTCTCTCTCTCTCTCTCTCTCTCTCTCTCTCTCTCTCTCTCTCTCTCTCTCTCTCTCTCTCTCTCTCTCTCTCTCTCTGTCCCTGTGGCTGTATTTTCTTTGTCTCTCATTCTGTATAGTGGATTCTGTCTGTCTTTCTGTCTGTTTGTCCGTTTGTCTGTCTGTCAGTTATTTTATTTTATTTGTCTTTTACTGCACGAGCCCTTGTGTGTGTGTGTGTGTGTGTGTGTGTGTGTGTGTGTGTGTGTGTGTGTGTGTGTGTGTGTGAGCCTCTCTCCCTCTCTCCCTACTCCTCTACGTCCTTCCTTTCCTATCCCTCCATTTTTCCTTACGTTCTTCACGCCCTTCTTCCGTACCATGCCTTCTTCCCTCCTTTCTTCCCTTCTCTCGTTCGCACCCTCCTATCTTTCTTCCTTTCCTATGACCTCCTCCTCCTTCCCTCCCTCCTCCTTTCATTCCTTCTCTCTTCTCCTCTCCTCTCCTCTCTTTTCTCCGCTCCTCTCGTTCACCCCCTCCTATCTTCCTTCCTTTCCTATGATCTCTTCCTCTCTCCATCCTTCCCTCCCTCTTTCCTTCCCTCCTTCCTTCTCTCCTCTCGTTCACGCCCTCCTATCTTCCTTTCCTATGATTCTTCCTGGCTCCCTTGTTCCCTCGTTCCCTCCCTCCTTCCCTCCCTCCTTCCCTTACCATGCTGGAGGATCGCCAGGCACCACCGCTATTACCTCAGGCCGTGCCACAGGACCAATTGACCAGAGGAAAGTGTATTTATTAAATGAGCAGAGGCGGGGATAAAAATCGGAAAGGTGGAAAAATTGATTGTCAAAGAAAGATGTCTTGACAAGTCCAACGGCTGGGGTAGTTATCGCGCTCTCTCTCTCTCTCTCTCTCTCTCTCTCTCTCTCTCTCTCTTGGTACAGTTGTTTCTTTGATATTTGAGTGGTAATTGTGGTTGTCGAGAGAGAGAGAGAGAGAGAGAGAGAGAGAGAGAGAGAGAGAGAGAGAGAGAGAGAGAGAGAGAGAAAGTGAGAACAAAAATGAGTTAAAAAATGTTTAAGGGTAGGAGGAGGAGGAGGAGGAGGAGGAGAGAGAGAAGAAGAAGAAGAAGAAGAAGAAGAAGAAGAAGAAGAAGAAGAAGAAGAAGAAGAGAGTGAGACACAATGAAGAGTGATTGTTGATAAAACTCACTCACCTGGCGATGCTACATACCAAGTGAACACACACACACACACACACACACACACACACACACACATCTTTCAGTGGTTAGCACGCTCGACTCACAATCGAGAGGGTCCGGGTTCTAGTCCCGTAGGCGGCGAGGCAAATGGGCAAGCCTCTTAATGTGTGGCCCCTGTTCACCTGGCAGTAAATAGGTACGGGATGTAACTTGAGGGGTTGTGGCCTCGCTTTCCCGGTGTGTGGAGTGTGTTGTGGTCTCAGTCCTACCCGAAGATCGGTCTATGAGCTCTGAGCTCGCTCCGTAATGGGAAGACTGGCTGGGTGACCAGCAGACGACCGAGGTGAATTACACACACACACACACACACACACACACACACACACACACACACACACACACACACACACACACAGATACATGGTGATAATAGCTAGTAATTAATGATCTGAAATACATGTCTAAAAAAAGGGTACTTATGGTGTAATACTCAAACAAAAACATCATGTACGGACAGAGGTGCTTTCAATTACACAAATGACAAGAGGTTTTCGTGATCCCACAGCGAATAACACGGCTTCTAAATATAAAAGAAAAATGCCAATACAAAATCGTACTATGGGGTGATGAGCAGTGTAATCACTTGTATTGGAAGGAAAAGAGCAGATACAATCATGATATATAGAGGAGTAAGAGGGATTGAGACAAGTGGACATAGAGAGACTGCCTGTGGGGGCTCTGATAGTGCAAGGGGATGTGGAAGCAGATTTACAAAGAGTTGATGTTTGAGTAATGTAAAACGAATGATTTTACTCCTCTCCTCTTACCGTGAAGTGTGTGTGTGTGTGTGTGTGTGTGTGTGTGTGTGTGTGTGTGTGTGTGTGTGTGTGTGTGTGAGGAATAAGGGCCAAGAACAAGTACGGGGAGTTTTAAAAATGAAAGAATGAATAATAAATCTGAGCGCATGACAACACGTAAGGTAACCAGCCAGGAATAATTGAATAAACAACCATTCTCTCTCTCTCTCTCTCTCTACACACACACACACACACACACACACACACACACACACACACACACACACACACACACACACACACCACCACCACCACCACCACCACCACCGACGCGGCTCAAGGAATTTCATAACACAAATTCTAGACGGATCAGAAGAGAAGCAGCCAACCTTTTCTTTTGAGGAGGGAAAGAAGAAAGACGGAGAGAGAGAGAGAGAGAGAGAGAGAGAGAGAGAGAGAGAGAGAGACGGAGAGAAAAACAATAAACAAGGAATGGAACACCCGAAGAGCGACAATAAGTAGGCGTTTGAAGCGTTGAGGAGAATTCAACTCTTTCTCTCCCTTCTTTTCTGTCTCCCCACCCGTACCTCCCTCTGTCTCTCCGTTTGTCTCTGTCTCTCCCACTCTCCTTCCTTCTCAGCAGACTCGTCAATCCTCTCCTCAGAACATGGAGTTGGAATCTCTCATTGTTCACTTTCCTAATCGCATTACGTACTGCCAGAGTGGAGTCGGATACCCCGTGGAAAGTATGGCGGATCGGAAACCTTTTATACTGACGGTTGTAATCTTCCCTTCGTCAGTTGCGCCATTGAGAGGTTTAGCGGTGTTGCCTCTCTTTTTTTTCTCTCTCTTCATTTCTCCCATGTCTTTTTTTCCTTTCTCCCTTTTTTCGCCTTTTTTCTTTCCCGTCTTCCGTCTTCGTCTGTGTGTCTGTTTGTGTGTCTATCTCTCTTTCTCCTTCCTGTATTCCGTTTTGTTGGTTCTTGGTATTTTTCTATTTTTTTTCCGTGGGGCGTGTTTCTCGAAGGCGCCGCGCCGCGGCTTATCTTGTGTCGAGAGATCATGTAAGATGGCGCTCAGAAACGTAAAGGACGATAAAAGAAGAGCAAACAGCAGCATTCCTCTCTCTCTCTCTCTCTCTCTCTCTCTCTCTCTCTCTCTCTCTCTCTCTCTCTCTCTCTCTCTCTCTCTCTCTCTCTCTCTCTCTCTCTCTCTCTCTCTCTCTCTCTCTCTCTCTCTCTCTCTCTCTCTCTCTCTCTCTCTCTCTCTCTCTCACACACACACACACACACACACACACACACACACACACACACACACACACACACACACACACACACACACACACACACACACACACACGAGGCGATGTGGATCTAATCGTAGTGTTTTTATTTAAATCATGTAATGCTTAAGATCAGTTGTTTATCAATTTTAGAAAAGATATAAAAGATTTTGTTGGAGTCTGTGTGTGTAGTTCACCACGGTCGTCTACTGGTCACCCAGCCAGTCTTTCCCATTACGGAGCGAGCTCATAGAGCGATCTTCGAGTAGGATTGAGACCACAACACACTCCACACACCGGGAAACCGAGGCCACAACCCCTCGAGTTACATCCCGCACCTATTTTCTGCTAGGTGAACAGGGGCCACACATTAAGAGGCTTGCCCATTTGCCGCGCCGCTCCGGGACTCGAACCCGGCCCTCTCGATTGTGAGTCGAGCGTGCTAACCACTACACTACGCGGTGTGTGTGTGTGTGTGTGTGTGTTTCACTGATCTGCTGCAGTCTCTGACGAGACAGCCAGACGTTACCTTATGGAACGAGCTCAGAGCTCATTATTTCCGTGTGTGTGTGTGTGTGTGTGTGTGTGTGTGTGTGGAATGAATGTGTGTGTGTGTGTGTGTGTGTGTGTGTGTGTGTGTGTGTGTTGTGAGTAATGAATTAGAGGGGAAAAATAGTAGTAGTAGTAGTAGTAGTAGTAGTAGTAGTAATTGTTGTTGTTAATGTTGTTATAAGAGAAATAGCAGCAGCAACAATAACACAGTGGTTGTGAACATTTAATTTAATTGTAGTAGTAGTAGTAGTAGTAGTAGTTGTTGTTGTTGTTGTTGTTGTTGCAATAATGATAATAGCAGCAGCAGCAACAACACCACAGTAATTGTGAACATTTAATTTAGTAGTAGTAGTAGTAGTAGTAGTAGTAGTAGTAGTAGTAGTAGTAGTAGCAGTAGTAGTAGTAGTAGTAGTAGTAGTAGTATTTGTAGTACCAGCAGGAGTAGTAGTATTAGTAATAGTAGAAGTAGTAGTAGTAGTGGTAGTGGTGGTGGTAGTGGTGAGCAGCAGCAGTAGTAGTAGTAGTAGTAGTAGTAGTAGTAGTAGTAGTAGTAGTAGTAGTAGTTTATATTTTAATAATGGTAGTAATAATAGGAGTAATATTAATAAATGTAGTAATAGTAGTAATAGTGGTAGGAGTAGTAGTAGTAGTAGTAGTAGTAGTAGTAGTAGTAGTAGTAGTACTAGTAATAGTAGCAGTGTTAGTAGTAGTAGTAGTAATAGTAGTAGTAGTAGTTGTAATAGTATTGGTGGTGGTGGTAGGAAGATCACCGTCACTACTAACGCTAATGACAGTGGTCGTGAGCAGCATTGACATTTAATTTCAAAAAGTGAATCAAAGCCTTGTTTCATCAGTATTTTCTATGGTATGCTGGACCCTTTTTAAAGTTTTATACATTCATTAATTATTTTGGCGTATTACCAACAGCGGTTATTCATTTATTTCTATATTAACTCATTTGTACGTGTAGGTGTGAGTGAGTGTGTGTGTGTGTGTGTGTGTGTGTGTGTGTGTGTGTGTGTGTGTGTGTGTGTGTGTGTGTGTGTGTGTGTGTGTGTGTGTGTGCCGTACAGAGGGAATGAATGTGCGTCAATGTGTGTAGAAAATCTGAAATATTCAGCTTATTTCACCACACTGAAAAAAAAAGAAAGAAAAAGAACCGTGTCCGCGTGGCTGGCGTTGCGTTGGTGTGGTGGTGTGGTGGTGTGGTCAACCGTCCATCTATCCACACATCTATCATTCATCGGCGGCCCGTGACGTCACATCCATCGTTGCCAACAGGTGCGCGGGCAACCTTTTGTGTCCGCTATTAAGTACAGATGAAAGCGGCGGCGGTCTGTCCCTCCCTAATTAGTACTCGTTAACGGGGGATTTTGCTTCGGCGCCCCATAAAGGATTATTCTTAATTGTCCATATTAACATACATGCGCGCAGGTGTGGTGAAGAGAGCAGTGAAGCCAAACTTCGCTGTATATGTTGATTGTAAAAAATAAGAAATACGTGTTTATATCATGTTTTCAGTGGCGCAAAGAAAAATATCATTAACAAGTCTTTTACTCCCTTGGGACGTTCTCTCAAACACATTACAGTTTAGTCAAGTTTTAGTTTATTATCAGTAGTAATTATCTCCCTTCCATAAACCACAACTGCACAGGTTTATGATGCTATGAAACTCCGTCTGCTGGCAAGTCTTGGTTGTGAATGCAGGGCGCTGGTACAGGACGCCCATCTGTCTTGCCTTGCCTCGGCCGTCACACCTCACACGCCCCTTGGTCTCTGCCTAGTCTGTCCTAACTGACCTACTGAAAAATGACGTGAAGCAGGTGAAGCCAAGCCATAATTCAGTGGTATTCACCGTGATTGCCCTCCACTGACGCACCGCAGGCTGAGTAACGTAACGAATAGCACGCGATCATTGGCTGGATATAGACAGTAGCATGTGATTAGCGAGCATTTTAAGCAATCAGCAGGTGGCTAACGCGCACTCTGGCCGCGTATGCGTCACTCTGTCATGGTATCCTCTGCTAAATTATCACTCTGCAATATTCATGGATTTTGACGAACTGCAGTAAAAATTGAGTTTGGTGCATCCATCACGACGCAGATTTGAATAGAGTGAGTGTTGAAATATTCAGCACCACCCTCCCCTACCATCACCCCAATCCCTCACCTCCTACCTTCACCTCCCTTACCTCCCACATCCCCCCCCCACCCTGCACCCTTCCATCTCCACCTCCTCCTTCCCTTTGCCGCTCCTCTACTTCCCTCACCTCCTCTTCACCCTCCCTCTCTCTCCTTCCCCTTCCCTTTGGTGTCCTCCTGCTAACTTTTCCCTCCTCACCGGTACACGAAAGCACCGCATTAAATATTACTCATCGGAAAATCAACACAGAGAAGTAACAATTGTACACGCGTTTGACATTCCCTCACGCTATTAATTAGAGAGAGAGAGAGAGAGAGAGAGAGAGAGAGAGAGAGAGAGAGAGAGAGAGAGAGAGAGAGAGAGAGAGAGAGAGAGAGAGAGAGATAAGAACATGGCATTAATCAAAATCACACAAAATTGAGAGTGAAGAATTTTTCCTGAAGAATTTTTCCTCCTTACCTTCGTATAAACTGAAGGAAATTATATAGATGTACGAAGGAATAGGAAAGAATGAAGGACCTCATCAATGGAAAAGGAGGAGGAGGAGGAGGAGGAGAAGGAGGAGGGGGAGGGGGAATGAGAGGGGAGGAGGAGGAAGGGAAGCTCGTCTCTCACCACCACCACCACCACTACTCTTCCTGCCACAAAAGCACAAAGCCAATGCCACTCCGCGTCCCTCATTCCCACAACCCATAAAAGTCTGGGTCTAATTTGGAGACTGTTGTGACGTCCAAACATGGTAGGATTTTGTGGGTAATGAGAGTGAACTGCTCCTTTTATCTCTCTCTCTCTCTCTCTCTCTCTCTCTCTCTCTCTCTCTCTCTCTCTCTCTCTCTCTCTCGCTCTCTCCCTGCCTCTTGTTGAAAGTATTAGAGTGGGAGAGGACTGTTAAGTAGGGAAGCACTTGATGGGACGAGTTAGGTTAGCAGATAGTTACGAAATAGTCGCTTTTTTTCACATTTTCTCTCTTTTTTACTTGGTGACGCCGAGGTCTGTGTGTTTAATTGATTTGCACTTTTTTTTTTTTATGAAGCCACGTGTTCTCAGTTTGATTATTTCCTTTTACTTGACATGAAAGTTTAAGCGGGATTTATCGTATTGCCCTGAGAGAGAGAGAGAGAGAGAGAGAGAGAGAGAGAGAGAGAGAGAGAGAGAGAGAGAGAGAGATGTACAAGATTCAAAATTAATGATAAAAATAAAGAAAAAAGATACTGTAGCCATGTTGTGCACTTCCAGACTCCACGTACTTACAATTAAAATCTTGTCTCTGAACACGTAAAAGCAGTGAATAGTTTACGCTGGTGGCAGGATAACACGCTGTCTGGATGGTGGCTGGCTTGTATAGGCTGGTGGTTAGGCCTGACTTATGAAAGAAATCCCGAGGTACTGAGTAATTCGTTTGTCTTATCTGTTATGTAGATTATCTGACTTCCTTGGTATTTATTTATTTTTTATTTCTTCTCGTTAGTTTCCCCTCGTAAAAGCTTTCCGTATTTCAGAGTGTTTGCTCATGTTATTTCACCGCCGATCACTTTTCTTTTTTATTTCTTTTTTTAGGGAAACTGACTTACACACCCGTTTATTTCTTTATTGCTTTTATTTACTATACGCCTATTCGTCTATCACTCCATCTCCTCCCTCTCTCCCTCCTTCCCTCTCCCTCCTTCCATGTGCTTCTCAATCACCTGACAAATCTGGCCAATCAGGTGTCAGTATCGGCGAAGGAAGGGCGGTGCATGTGGCGGCAAAGCAGTGTGGTTGGCAGGTAGTGGTGGTGGTGGTGGTGGTGGTGGTGGTGGTAGTAGTAAGGATGCCTTTTTGGGTGTGTGGTTACTTGTGGTTATATGTGTTGTGTGGTGCGCTACTGCTACTGCTACTGCTACTGCTACTGCTACTGCTACTGCTGCTGCTGCTACTACTACTACTACTACTACTACTACTACTACTACTACTACTACTACTACTACTACTACTACTACTACTACTACTGCTGCTGCTGCTGCTGCTGCTGCTGCTGCTGCTGGTCTAGTTTCCTCTTTCCTTCACACGTAGTTAACTCTAGCAGTGAGGCAGTAATCGTAGTTTTGTGACGTGGAGTGTCGTCAGCTGTGATTCACTTGGCCACACTGCAGGAGGAGGAGGAGGAGGAGGAGGAGGAGGAGGAGGAGGAGGAGGAGCAGGAGGCGCGGGAATGTTAGTTCACAGGACTGGTGACTCCAAATTATTCTCGTTAGGAAATGAGGTGGAAGTGAGAATAGCTGATCTTGGTCTAATGTTACTCGTTTGGTGGGGAATATATTTCTCTCTCTCTCTCTCTCTCTCTCTCTCTCTCTCTCTCTCTCTCTCTCTCTCTCTCTCTCTCTCTCTCTCTCTCTCTCTCTCTCTCTCTCTCTCTCTCTCTCTCTCTCTCTCTCTTTCTCTCAAGTATCATACACCGTAATTAGTGAACGCTTTGATGGATAATTTAATCTGCCTTTTTTTTTCTTTGACTCCTTACTCATTCCCCACGTGTTCCCTTTCCAGCCCTAAGCCTCTTCCGTTTGTCTCGGTGCCCCTTCTGACACCACAAGCTGGCCCTTCAATCCCCCCCACCCCAATATCATCACCCATCACGTCCCTGCCCATACACTGCTGTGGTCCTATGTGGTTCTTTCTCATCTGTGTTTCTTATTTGCTCTTTCATTTCCGATATATTTTAGTCTTTAGTCTGTATTTTCAAACGTATCTGTGCTTCTGTGTTCTATCTCGACCAATTCTGTGATGTAGTAGAACTGATTGGTTTTGGAGAGGTTATTTTATGATTGTAGTGAAAGTTGAACAAGGATTCTGCTTTGTGAAGTAGAAGTGGAGAGAAGAAAAAAATGCGAGAACCCGGCTGTTAGTTACTTGTATTTTCTTTCTTGCTAAGACGGGTGTGTCCTTTGAAGACTAATGAAACACTCAGATATTTACGAGCACGATGTTATTATACCCACTGGCTCTCTTCTGAACTAGTTACTCTACATCTCTCTCTCTATCTTTTTTTTTATCGTCACACCCCTTTCTCTTCCTCCTGCTAACGTTGTGCTCAATCTTGTGAACATACATGCAGATTCTAAGCTAATATCTATTGCTCACCTCTTTACCTAGTCCCTGCACCGTTCTCCTCTCCAGCACACCGTTCCTTCACCTTTGTATGCCTCACCTTTCCCCGTGTGAGTGTTCTGGTTCCCCCTCGACATACGCCGTGCATCCTGACGCCACCTCGGGCACTGCCGGTAATGGGGTCAGCGATAAGGACAGAGGTGTCAAAAAGTCTCCCAAAAATTGAACGTTTAGATAAGAAACTTTTTTTGTCTCTCTCTCTCTCTCTCTCTCTCTCTCTCTCTCTCTCTCTCTCTCTCTCTCTCTCTCTCTCTCTCTCTCTCTCTCTCTCTCTCTCTCTCTCTCTCTCTCTCTCTCTCTCTCTCTCTCTCTCTCTCTGTTCATCTCTCCCTCTCATCATTCCTTCCTTGCTGTTGCTTACGTATTTTTCTTTTCTCTTTGTTTTTCTGTTTATATAATCACATTTGTTAATTTTATGTTCTTTTTTCTTTTTTTCCTGATTTTTCTTCTTCATTCTTCTTCTCGCGTTTCATAGTTTCTTCTTCGTTTGTTTTCCTTTTTCTTTTTTCTTCTACCTCCTCCTCCTCCTCCCCCTCCTCTCTTTAACACTCCCCTAGCTACCTACCTATCTGTGGTGATCGTTGTGCCTAACTTGTGATATCGGATGTAATTAACCATTTTTCGTTAAGGTTTTATGGAAGCAAAGTGATTGATGGTAATAATAATCTGACTCTCTTCCTCACATCTATCAGGGGATCTATCTCGACGTAAATTTTGATAGCAATAAGGCGTCTGTTCATCAGTCTTTTGTTATTAGTTCGTTTTTATTTGTATTATTTTTTCTATCCTCTTCTTCTAGTGGTATTTTGGAAGTTTATTTTTGTTATCTTTTTTGATGTTGGTTTGTTGTCGTTGTTGTTGTTGATGATATCGTTAGTGGTCGCAGTCGTCGTTATAGTAGTAGTTGTAGTAGTATTAATAGAGGTAGTAGTAGTAGTAGTAGTAGTAGTAGTAGTAGTAGTAGTAGTAGTAGTAGTAGTGGTAGTAGTAGTTATAGTCGTGGTAGTAGTGGTAGTAGAAGAAATAGTAGTAGTAATAATAATAATAATAATAATGATAATAATAATAGTAATAATAATGGTTGTTGTAAAGTTTCATCATCATTATTGTCGTCATCATTATCTTATTATTTTTTTTATCCCTGTTTTCATTACCGCCGCTAATAAAGAGAGAGGAAAGCTTGTTTGTGTAGTGATCAGCTCTTTGTGCAGCGAGAGCAGTGCCAGCGTGGGTGGTGGCACGATTTGTTCAAATGGCCTGACGTTTTTATGGCAAACTCATGTAATCTTCAATAAAAAAAAAAAAAAATACTTACAATATATATAGAAAAGAAGTTATATGTTTTTGATGTAGCATTATATAGAAAGACAGATGACATTGGTATTATTAAGTATTGATTTTATATTTTATTGGTTTATATTATCACCAGAAAATTGGCGAATTGTCTCAGTTTATGCCCAAATTACATAATTCACTTTTCTAATAAGCTTGTGTTCACTTTTGCATAATGACTTGTTTTGTTTGACGTCGTGTATTTAGAACAAGGTCGCAGGTTTATTGTTATTCACCAGACTCCTTGACATTCTCGTTATTCCTTGAGCCTTTTTCCGCAGCGACGCCTGACCGCTGGCTGGCCTCGTTGTCATTTTCACGACTTTCCACCACCACGAAAATATGCTTCATGAATGTCCTTATTTTGTATGCTCTTTTTCCCTTATTTTTTCTTTTGCACTTGTTCGCAGTATATCTATTTTTTTCCTCGTGTAATTTTGCGTGTGCTTCTCTGACCTGCTTTCTTGCGTTGGCGGTTCTGTGTAACGCGTGTTGTGTTTCTTTTGTGTTATAATTTTAGTGTGGCTTTTTTTGAATTCCCGATTGGTGTATTTTCTTGTCTTATTTGTTACAGGTAATTGGGCTAACACACACGTATACAGACAGACACACTAAATGATAGACACACAGGCACACTGACAGACAGACAGACAGACAGACCGACAGACACAGACAGACAGACAGACAGACAGACAGACAGACAGACAGACAGACAGACAGACGTGCACACACACATACACACACACACACACACACACACACACACACACACACACACACACACACACACACACACACACACACACACACACACACACACACACACACACACACACACACACACACACCGAAACATTGAGTCATAACCATTAACTTCATTGAACATTAAATTCCTGAACTGCACAGAAATTTAACCATGAACATCCTCGTAATAGCTAGAGAAGGCATTTACACACACACACACACACACACACACACACACACACACACACACACACACACACACACACACATATGCAGATTACGGTGGCCCTATCGTAAACCAATCAGACACACAGCAGGGCCACAGGAGCGAAGGGCGAGGCTGTGCAAATATATGCTACCGGCGTGTCAAGGACGGCCACTTAGCGACCCCTCCACGCGGCGAGGAACATGAGGCGCCCATTACATAAACAACACTTAATATTTGGGCACTCCTTCTTGCGCACGTTCGACAGACGGGAGTGTTGGTGGAGTGGTTAATGCATTTTCTGTATACTTGCTGAATTGAGAAAGAGAGAGAGAGAGAGAGAGAGAGAGAGAGAGAGAGAGAGAGAGAGAGTCAGTCTTTTCTTTACTTATACTGGTAAATGAGCATGCGTGGAAAGCAAGGAATAAAGGCGACCAAAGTTGAGCAAAGTGAAGATACAGCTTTGCCTGATTCGGAGAAAGGAAAACACACACACACACACACACACACACACACACACACACACACACACACACACACACACACACACACACACACACACACACACACACACACACACACACACACACACACACACACACACACACACACATACACACGCAGAGAGAGAGAGAGAGAGAGAGAGAGAGAGGCATGGGAAACTAGCTGGGAGGGAGGGAGGGAAAATGGGAGGGACGGAGAGGTAGTGTTGGGGTAACGGAGGGAGGGAGGGAGGGTGGGAGGGAGGGGCTAGGGATAGCAGGTGGCTTTCCTGTCCTTAGCAGATGAGGCGGCTCGGCCAGAGTTCACGAGAAATTTGACGTTCCAGCACTAATATCCAAATTTTTAATCGGCGCTAAACTCAACTCGCTCCCTCCTCTGAGACTATTTCAACTGATCTCACGCCCTCGCACGCCCTTCAGCTCACGCCCATGTTTGTGTTACCGCAGTGGCGTGGGCGGGATGGGCTGGGGCGGCGCGGGGAGGGCAGGGTAAGGGTGAGTCAGCAGCCAGGCACGGACGCAAGCATACGAGACTGAACGAAAGTCTAAGGAAAGGTGTGGCCAACTCAAGTAATTTGCATACACCAGGAGCTAGCAATTTTTTTTTTCAGTCTCACTTTATATTTTCATTTGTTGGAGACAGTCGTGATATTTTTTTTATTCTTTTTTTATTTTTTTTTTCCTGGAGGGTGGTGGGGAAAGAGGATGGGAATGTGGTGGAGAGAGGGTATTCTAGTCGCCCTCCTACTCTATTCCCACACTTAAATGTTCCTCCTCCTCCTCCTCCTCCTCCTTCTTCTCCTTCTCCTTCTTCTCCTCCTTCTCCTTCTCCTTCTCCTTCTCCTCCTCCTCCTCCTCCTCGACCTCATTTTCGTTATCGTCTTCCTCCTCCTCCCCTTGTTTTTCTTGTTTTACCTTTAGTTCTTCTTTCTGTTCTTCCTCCTGTTCTTTCTCCTTTTCCACCGTCACTGTTCATATATATCCTCCTCCTCCTCCTCCTCCCCCTCCTTTCTCTCTTCGCCCGTGATAGAAGTAGCTACCAGACAACCTTGAAAGGACCAATACGTCTGCTGCTGCTTGGCTTTCCTTTGTATTTCTTTGTATTCCTCTTCTTCTTCTTCCTCCTCCTCCTCCTCCTCCTCAATGTGTATTTGTTGAGAAGCACAGTGTTGCTTGTTCTCTCGCCCAGTGGACCGCCATGTAACAGGAGCAACACAAAAATAATGCACGTTGCTGGTATTGAAAGCATTGCTGCCTGAGAACACGGAAAGGAAGAAAATGAAGAGATGTTGCTCATGTTTTCCCGTTGATTAATAGTGAGCTAGGTAATAATGATGGTAATGGTGGTGGTGGTGGTGATGATAATGATGAAGAATGTTGTCTTGTTGATGATGAGGATGATGTTGTTGTTGTTTTTGTTATAATTATTGTTGTTATTATTATTAGTATTAGTATTAGTATTAGTATTAGCATTATTATTATTATTATTATTATTATTATTATTATTATTAGTAGTAGTAGTAGTAGTAGCAGTAGTAGTAAAAGCAGTAGTAGTAGTAGTAGCAGCAGCAGCAGCACCACCACCAGCACCAGCAGCAGCACCAGCACCAGCAGCAGCACCAGCACCAGCACCAGCACTACTACTACTACTACTACTACTACTACTACTACTACTACTACTACTACTACTACTACTATGTATTGTAAAAAAACATTAGTGTAATAATTTTGAATGACGCAATAGAGGTATGTAATTCATCGTAGAGAGAGAGAGAGAGAGAGAGAGAGAGAGAGAGAGAGAGAGAGAGAGAGAGAGAGAGAGAGAGAGAGAGAGAGAGAGAGAGAGAGAGAGAGAGAGAGAGAGAGAGAGAGAGAGAGAGAGAGAGAGAGAGAGAGAGAGAGAGAGAGAGAGAGAGAGAGAGAGAGAGAGAAATTATGTTTGGAATAATAGGAAAAATATGCCCCTTCTGGAGTCTAATCACGGTGATGGATGAGGAGATGAAATAATGCTAAGAGTCCCCCAAAGTGAAAATCTTTTCCTTCCAACATAATCACGCAGAGACCAAATCAGAGTAAATGTGTGTGTGTGTGTGTGTGTGTGTGTGTGTGTGTGTGTGTGTGTGTGTGTGTGTGTGTGTGTGTGTGTGTGTATGTGTGTGTTTGTGTGTGTGTCTAGTTACAATGACTTAATTTGATTGCATCTCCTCTTTTCATTATGCCACCACAATATATTTTTTTTCAATTAGCCCTACATGTGCTCAAATCACTTAAGATTTTGTAATTTTATTTTCTCTCTCTCTCTCTCTCTCTCTCTCTCTCTCTCTCTCTCTCTCTCTCTCTCTCTCTCTCTCTCTCTCTCTCTCTCTCTCTCTCTCTCTCTCTCTCTCTCTCTCTCTGTCTTATACTTTCATCACTGAATATTTCATGAACTAATTCTTCAATGTAGATTTTGTTTTGTTTCACTGTGATTAATGCTTCGCTCGTATAAAGACCGTCACCTGATGCTTTGTCTCTTCCCACTACTACATCAGCAAAGATCCAAGAAGTGTTTACCTCGTAGCTCACCCGTCTTGTACCTAAGACTGATCATCTCACCACTTCCCTATAATTTTCTTCAAAACAACATTCTCTTCTCTTCTCCTTCCCTTCCCTACACCCCCTACTACTCTCATCCCACTATCTCCTCTCTTTCTCCCCCCCCCCTCTCTCTCTCTCTCTCTCTCTCTCTCTCTCTCTCTCTCTCTCTCTCTCTCTCTCTCTCTCTCTCTCTCTCTCTCTCTCTCTCTCTCTCTCTCTCTCTCTCTCTCTCTCTATACTTCCTCCTCCCTCCAGTACCGGCCAATAAACTATGTAAAATTCTCGTCAAAACTTTGAGAACAAGAGGATATTTTGGCCTCGTCTTTGATGTCAATATTAAATCCGACGTGGGTGTCTTTGAGGGCAGCACTCTGGTTCCCTGGCGCCATTATCTGTGCATCGGCCAGAGGAGGCGCTCGTCTTCCTTATTCTCCTCCTCCTCCTCCTCCTCCTCCTCCTCCTCCTCACCCCCTCCTCTTTCTCCTCTTCTCTTTTTTCTCCTATATCCTTCGTGTCTCCATCTTTTCTTCTTTCTCTCGTCTAACCTTCCTCTCCCGCCTCTCACTCATTTTCTTCTCTCTTCATCACTCTTTCTAGCTCGTCCTTTTCCTTTGCCTTCCTTGCTTTGTTTGTCTCTCTCGTAAATTAACTATCTCTCTCTCTCTCTCTCTCTCTCTCTCTCTCTCTCTCTCTCTCTCTCTCTCTCTCTCTCTCTCTCTCTCTCTCTCTCTCTCTCTCTCTCTCTCTCTCCTCGTATTATTGCTTTCTTTCTCTTTTCTCTTTTTCTTAATTTTCATCTTTGCTTTTCGTTTTGCTATACCGAGGCTTTCTAATCTTTCCTGATGATGGTGATGGTGGTGGTGGTGGTGGTGGTGGTGGTGGTGGCTGTAGTGTTTGCTGACAGGGATTGGAGGCCTGGGAGAGAGAACGATGTCGTGTTTGCATAAAAATTTGCCTCAAAGTTTGGAGGGTAAAGAGAGAGAGAGAGAGAGAGAGAGAGAGAGAGAGAGAGAGAGAGAGAGAGAGAGAGAGAGAGAGAGAGAGAGAGATTTATATAATTGAGATCACGAATACATAATATAAATGAATAAGATAAGAAAGAGATAGAAAATAACCACATACTAAAACGTAATAATACTTACATCTGTTCTTGCAATGAAACTTGTCCGTGAATGGATAATAAGAGAGATGTTCTTGAATATAAGTGACGATGCTGCACTACTATGTCGATAACAAGGAGGCGGTGCACGGTGCTGAAGGGAAAGAGAAAACGATAGTGACTAGTACGAGACAACAGTTTAGAGTACAGGAAGGAAGGAGATAGGAAGGAAAGAGATAAATCACACACTAGATTACAAGGGAGGAGATCAGAAGTGAAAAAAAATAAGGAGGCAGAGCATCAAAGCAGAGCATCAAACAACAGATACTCGAGGAGGAAATCAAGTGTATTCCTCGAACAAGGGAGGGACTGGAGGGACTGGAAGGCGAAGAGGAAAGGAAGATGTTATGGGTTACAAGATTGATGTGATCGCGATGGGCTCGGTAGGGAAGTTAGGAGACAATATTTATGGGTTATGGCGTGTAGGACATGGGTTGTGTTGTGGCGGAGACACCAGACGGGAGACAGGAGGGGCGTGTGCTGTGGGCTGTGGGGCAAAGGATGTCCTACGAGGGGAGGGAGAGGACATTACTTACGGGACGCTGGACATCAAGAGTGAAGGAGGAGGGCGTGGTGTGTAAGGTCCGCCGGTAACGTCTTGGCGCCGCTACGTATCAAAGGACACCAGAAACCCAACAACTTTAATTTTCGTGTACAAATTGAAACCTCATTAAGAAGTATCAGTTATTTCGCCACTGCTGGTATTAGAGGCTTGGTAATCTTCTTGTCTGTAAGTTGAGGATACATTCTCTTCTGTGGACTAATTTCAAGTAATTTGTCCAGTTGGTGTTTGGTTTATTACTTATGGTCTTAGCCCAGAGAAGAATGGTCACTTGTGATTTAGTTAGCGCTATGGTTAGTTGCTTGACTGCACTTCATGCGTAATGATGGTGGTGACGATACGAGGATGATGATGATAATGATGATGATGAAAAATATATTGATGATAGTAACGATAACAATAATGATGATAATAATGATGATGATAATAATAGTAAATGTAATAATAATAGTAACATTAATAATAATAATAATAATAATAATAATAATAATAATAATAATAATAATAATAATAATGATAATAATAACATTAATAATATTAACAATGATGATGGTGGTGGTGGAGCAGTGAGACCGCGCGTACTTTCTGGGACCCAGGATTCTCAACCCTACTGGTACGAATCCTGGCCACGGTCCGAGGTTAGGAAGGGCATCCACTCGGGGTAACGGGTCCTAAATGCCAAAACTATAGTCCTCCTGACTCCTCTGTCAGGAGGCACCGTCCCAGCCCTAATGTAATAGGGGAACCGGACGCAAACCGAAAAAAAAAAGATAATAATGATGATTAAAATAATAATGATGATAATAATAGTAATAATGATAATAATAATGATAATGACAGTAAAAATAATAGTAATAATAATAATAATAATAATAATAATAATAATAATAATAATAATAATAATAATAAT
>NC_059291.1:26959481-26964481 GCF_017591435.1 Portunus trituberculatus
TAGATTAGTGGCTTGGGTTCCCCAGTGACAGGCCGGAGGATACTAGTTCGATTCTTGCCGCCATCCTTGAGGCCTCAATCTTGCTCCCCTCCATCTGGGCGCGGCTCGTGATTGCCCGGCGGCCCGTCAGTGTCAGGCCGTAAGTATGTTTTTGCCTCTCGTGTTTTCAGGGCAATTGCCGCGTGGGTCTTCTGGAATGGCGGTTCGCTCGTGGCCTAGACGGTGAGGCCGAGATAAAGATGCTCACTTTCCTCCCTCTTCCTCTCTCCTTCTCTCCTCCTCTTCCTACTCCTCCTCTTGGTCTTTCCCCTTTCTGCCTCTTACTCGTTTGCATTTCTAGTTGTTGTTGTTGTTGTTGTTGTTGTTGTTGTTGTTGTTGTTGCATTAGGTAGCTATATCTTATCTTTTTTAGTTTTCCTTATTTTTTGTTTTTTTGTTCTTTTATATTTTTCTTCTTGATCGATGCCCTTTTATCCTTTTTTTCTTCTCTAATGTTTCTTATTGTTGTAGTTACTGCTGTCTTTACATCCTCCTCCTTCTCCTCCTCCTCCTCCTCCTCCTCCTCATCATCATCATTATCATCATTCCCCTTCATCTCCTTTTCCTTCATCTCCTTCTCCTTCATCTCCTCCTCCTCCTCCTCCTCCTCCTCCTTCTCCTTCTCCTGTTCTATCCTTACCTCCTACTAAGTATATAGCTTATGTAGATGTAGTATAGTAAACGAGTGACCTCGTCATAGGTCGCAAGGCTTCCTCTCACTCGTCTTTCCTCCTCTTCATCCTCCTCCTCCTCCACCTCCTCCTCCTCCTCCTCCTTCCTTCCTCCTCCTCCTCCTCCTCCTCCTCCTCCTCCTTTTTGTTATTGTACTAGATAATATAATTTCTCTTTACTGCTTTTCTATCACATCTTTGACTTTCCTACTCCCCATGCTCTCTTGTTTTCCTTCCTTGAACCCTAGTGTCCTCCAGCCTCTATTTCTTAGGATCTGTAGTGGTAGAATAGACACACAGACAGCCTTGTTAGGCCCAGTAGGGATGTTGTTGTCTGTTCTTTCCTTTTGTATTCTTTATATTCTTCCTCCTCCTCTTTCTCCTCCTCCTTCTCCTATTTCTTCTCCTATTACTCTCTTTTTTGCTTTGTGTTCCTTTGTATTGCCTCTCCTTCTTCCCTTTGAAACAAGCCAGCATTGAACTTACAAACCCACTGCCTCGCCCCAAACACAGCCAGCTAGGCCACCACCATGCACACGCATCCTCTCCCATTGCGGCGGCCTAATCTTGCCCGACGATCACTCAGAACTGTTACATTTAGCTAAATGAGAGAGAGAGAGAGAGAGAGAGAGAGAGAGAGAGAGAGAGAGAGAGAGAGAGAGAGAGAGAGAGAGAGAGAGAGAGAGAGAGAGAGAGAGAGAGAGAGAGAGAGAGAGAGAGAGAGAGAGAGAGAGAGAGAGAGAGAGAGAGAGAGAGAGAGAGAGAGAGAGAGAGAGAGAGAGAGAGAGAAGTAATAGCGAAGACCATATCTGGGCCAAGATGGTGCGGGAGCCTCACTTCAACCTCAAAATCTAATAAGCGTGCACACCTTGCCCACGAAGGTGACTGGCTGGGCGGGGGTTGGGCAGGGGGAGGGTGGAACAGGGGTGGGGGCGGGGCGGGGCAAGGCGGGGCGGGGCAGGTGGCCGGCCAGTCATCCCGCCGCCTGATGAACTTGTTAGTACAAGTTTTAGGCCAACGCTTCCTGCATTTACATACATATTAAACCTGGCGTCAAAGATTTTCGCGCGGGTTGGATTTGGCCGCCCCCGTGTTAGCCTGTAATGGGATTAGGATAGAGGATCAATAGCCATGACGTAGGGCTGGCGTGGCCTTCTTGGGGTCTGGCGCGGGGGATTATGGGATCTTTAGTCTGAATACGTAAACAAACTCCTTCAAGACGCTCCCTCACAGCCGCGGCAGGAGTGGACGCCGCCTGTTGGGGTTCTCTCTTTTCTCGGCGCTGAGAGATGGCCGGCGGGGCTCAGGCGGCTGCATTCATTTAGGGAGTATGAGTTGCGGCCGGGCAAAGAAAGAGGATTAAACGGAATATTAGAAAGTTGCCTGATATTTTGTATTTAAGGGGGCAATATCGCGCCGGGAAGAATCCCGCCGACCTGGAGCCCTGGAATGTGGACGGGAGGAGCGAGGGAAGGAAGGAAGGAACGGAGGGAGGGAAGAAGGAAGGAAGGAGGTCAGGGTAAGGAAACAAAGAAGGAAGAAAGACAAGAACGAGGAAGATGCCTTGGAGAAATCTTATCCGGGTATGAATGTATGTGTGTGTGTGTGTGTGTGTGTGTGTGTGTGTGTGTGTGTGTGTGTGTGTGTGTGTGTGTGTGTGTGTGTGTGTGTGTGTGTGTGTGTGTGTGTGTGTTGGGGGCGGGAGTGAGGGAAGGCTTGTCATATATTAAGGCCATCTAGGTTATTAAAGGTGTAAATCCAGTGTTGAGTCATAGGATTTCTTTTCTTTATTTTATTTAATGATATCTGCTGATGAATAATAAAATTGAGAGAGAGAGAGAGAGAGAGAGAGAGAGAGAGAGAGAGAGAGAGAGAGAGAGAGAGAGAGAGAGAGAGAGAGAGAGAGAGAGAGAGAGAGAGAGAGAGAGAGAGAGAGAGAGAGAGAGAGAGAGAGAGAGAGAGAGAGAGAGAGATTCCTTTGACAGTTTACCTTTTCAGTATTTCTTTATCCTCACTAGCTTCTCTCTCTCTCTCTCTCTCTCTCTCTCTCTCTCTCTCTCTCTCTCTCTCTCTCTCTCTCTCTCTCTCTCTCTCTCTCTCTCTCTCTCTCTCTCTTGTGAAGAACTATGTCAGTAATAGGAAGAGGAGAAGGGATAGAAACAGTGAAGCTAATGACAACAAAGGTGACACAAGCACTCGCCTGTCTTATTAGTCTGGCTGCACAGAAGGTAAGGAATTATTCTAAAGTTCAATGGCTTTTGAGTCCAGCAAAAATACACGTTATTCCAACCAATGACGCCTTCTTTTGTCATGTGCAGGGAAACGTGGACAGATACGATAAAGAGAAACAACATAGTGAAAAAAGGAGAGAGAGAGAGAGAGAGAGAGAGAGAGAGAGAGAGAGAGAGAGAGAGAGAGAGAGAGAGAGAGAGAGAGAGAGAGAGAGAGAGAGAGAGAGAGAGAGAGAGAGAGAGAGAGAGAGAGAGAGACGGAGTGTTATATAGAAAACTCTCTCCTCTTTTTGATATTGTATGCAATCCCGTTTATTTTTTTGCCTTGAATCGAGAAACATACAAGCTTTAGATCATTCCGTACCTTCTCTACTGCCATGCTAATAAGACAGCTGAGTGTTTCTGTCACTTTTGCTGTCGTTAGTTTCATTGCTTTCATTGCTTCTCTTCCTTTTTCCTGCTCCTCCTCCTCATACTCCTCTTTGTTATTCTGGTATTGCAAAATGTTGTTGAAGATGTATGACTTAAGACTGTATTCTCAAACATTTCTGGTCTTCAACTTTATGACTTAAAAAAGTATTCTTGAAGTTACACGGCTTTTTTGAGAGTGGTTTACGGTTCTGGTGACAAATGGAAAGAAAGAAAAAACACTGTTAGCAGAGAAAACGCTCTTGAGAATCCGGTTACTCGTCTATATGTTCCTTTAAAAACAAACTTTTTGAGAGACCAGAATTTACGAACACAAGTCTAAGAAAAGTCCATCCAAGACTCAAGACACCGCAATGTTCGCAGTTCGATCAGGTTTCTTCATTCAGATTAATCAAAGCACCAACCCTTCTCCCAGCCACCAGCGAGTGCCTTCCATCTGCTCCTCGCTCAATAAGGACACGACGTGTGGTGCCCAAATTTGTGGTCCTTTTCTCAAAGTTCGCGACCCCCATCCAGTCAGCGGCGGGCCTCTGTGTGTTTACTAATTTATTCCTTCCGCTGAAATTATCCCACCAGCTGCGACGCTCTCTCTCTCTCTCTCCCTCCTTCTCTTTCTCTTCCCCTCTCCTTCCTCCCCAGGGATGCTCCTCCCTCAGTGAAATTAACCTTTCAACATTACCGCCGCCGTAAAAGACTGAGACGGAAGTTGGTGGTCAGAAAAAAAAGGAAAATAGGGGAAGTTGAGAGGTTGGTTGGATTAGGGATGGGAAAGAAGAGCAATAAGAGTATAAGAGAAGAGAGTGAAGGAGGAGGAAGAGCAGTGGGTGAGGCATGAGAGGGAGAAGGTTATCAATCACAGGAACGGTACACAGGCCTAGCGAGGCAAGGCAGCACGAGTATCAATAACAAACGGTCTTGGTGAACGAAACTGCAGGAAAGGGAAATAATCCTACCGCCTATAGAGTTACAGTGGGAGGTAGGGTAAGGCGTCTTCACTCCCTCCTGCCCTCTAAGTCTGTGAGGTCATCCTTTCCACAGCTATATTGTGTAAGGTATGAGTTTAGGAGGAGAATGAGTCTTTTTGGTTGTTTTGGTGTGTGTGTGTGTGTGTGTGTGTGTGTGTGTGTGTGTGTGTGTGTGTGTGTGTGTGTGTGTGTGTGTGTGTGTGTGTGTGTGTGTGTGTGTGTGTGTGTGTGTGTGTGTGTGTGTGTGTGTGTGTGTGTGTGTGTGTGTGTGTGTGTGTGTGTGTGTGTGTGTGTGTGTGTGTGTGTGTGTGTGTGTGTGTGTGTGTGTGTGTGTGTGTGTGTGTGTGTGTGTGTGTGTGTGTGGGGGGGGGGTTTCATTTTTTTGCCGGGAGCTATGTCCTTAGTGTATTTTGAGGACTAAGTTTTATATCAGGGTGTTTGTGTTCGTGTTTGAGTGGTTCTTAAGGTAATTTTAGTGTGTCATGAGAGGTAACTGGATTTCTTGGATGCTTTTGTGCGTGCTTGGGTGTGTTTTGAGTAGTTTCTAGTGTTCTTTTAATGTTCTTGCATTTGTGTCGGTATATTTTTTTCTTTAATTACAAGATTAAGAAGTGTTGAAGTCATGCTGTCTGTAAGTGCAAGTGATCTCTCCCTCTATAAAAGAA
>NC_059291.1:26969481-26971981 GCF_017591435.1 Portunus trituberculatus
TTTATTTTGGGATACGTTATATCCTCTTCTCTTCTCTTCACCCATTTCCTTCCCCATAACCCTTTAGTCCATTCCATAAAAACACATAAAGGGAGAGGAAGAAGGGGAAAAGGAGGAGAGGGAACGATAAAAGATAAAACAACACTTACACCCCTTTCTCTCCCTTCTCCCTTTCTCTCCCTTCTTCCTCACTCCTCCGTCTCTTCCCTGCTGAGCCTCATTCCCTCCCCACTCCTCCTCCTCCTAAGTTGGGCAAGACTAGGGGGTAAGTTTGGCCATCCAGACACTCCCAAGTTGGTATATTGCGGACCAGTCAACACTGGGCCGTCTCGCTCTATGAATGTTTGGGTCGTTGTACTAGTTGTAGTTATTCTGTAGTTGTGAGAGGCAGTGTGAGGGTGTTATTGGTGTTATTGGTGGTGGTAGTGGTGATGGCGGTGGTGGTGGTGGTGGTTTTGTTTTTATTCGTTTTGATTTAGTATTGTTGTTGTTATTGTTGTTGTTGTTGTTGTTATTGTTGTTGTTGTTGTTTTTATCGTAGTTCGTTATTATTTTTGTACATTTTCTAGGACGTACCTCTTTCTATGTATAGGATCGTCATTTTTGAATACCCAAAGTTACATAAGGACACGTCACGTCTCGTCATATTAGATCATCCTTACCTTCCTTCTTTGCCTTATATTTTGTTCAGTCTCTCTTTTTTATTTTTATTTATTTATTTTCTTATTTATACCATGTGGGCTTTTCACGGGAATTTATGGGTTAAAGGGGATACTTTTTTAGGGTACCTCCTATCTCAAAGCCCACCAGCTAGAAAACCGTTGCCCCGAGTGAGGAAGCCCAACCTACACTCAGACCGTGGACAGGATTCGAACCCGTGCGCTTGGAGACCCCTCGGACCCCAAAGCACGCATGGTTCCACTGTACCACGGCGCCCCCCTCCCCTCTCTCTCTCTCTCTCTCTCTCTCTCTCTCTCTCTCTCTCTCTCTCTCTCTCTCTCTCTCTCTCTCTCTCTCTCTCTCTCTCTCTCTCTCTCTCTCTCTCTCTCTCTCTCTCTCTCTCTCTCTCTCTCTCTCTCTCTCTCTCTCTCTCTCTCTCTCTCTCTCTCTCTCTCTCTCTCTCTCTCTCTCTCTCTCTCTCTCTCTCTCTCTCTCTCTCTCTCTCTCTCTCTCTTTTATTTAAACTATCATACAGATATGAGTTGTGTGCATTATTTTAGTTCTTTGCTAAAGTTACATTTGCCTTTTGCAACTATCTTAAAGCATGTACATTATAATGAGGCTGGGTGTGTAACCATCTGTGTGTGGTCGCCTTCATCTGCTGTGTGGACAGACGTCGCACGTCCACCACAGCAGGGAAAGCATTCCACTACACTACAGTGGCGGAAGAGAAGGCCCGTTTGTGGGTGCTGGAGCGAGACCTTGGTGCCTTAAGGAGGAGGTCGTTGCTCAATACCGTTCTCGTATTTCGCTCAGATCTCCTCCAGGTAGCTTTCAGGTCCGCTAGGTTAGAAACATTCTGGATTTGCGCTTTATGCAGCACTGTCAGCGCCGCCACTTTCCGGCGGTGATCCAGTGTGTCCCTCAGCACCTGTCCTCCTGTCTCTGCTGTTGCTGCTGCTGTTGTTGTTGTCGCTGCCGCCACGGTTGTCGTGGAAGGTGCTGCTGCCTGGCGTTACTGATAAGGCGCTCTGCCCTCCTCTGCACTTTATCTAGCAGGGTGAGGTGGCTTCGAGCGCTGGACATCCACGTGAGCGGCGCGTACTCCATGATGGGCCTGACCTGAGCCTTGTACAGGGTCAGGAGCCCATCGGCGTCAAGGTGTCTCAGACGGCGCAACAATGTCACCTTCTGCGACGCTTTTTGAGCTACATCTACGAGGTGACGGTCGAAGAGCAGCCTTGAGTCCACCTCCACACCAAGGATGTTCACACTGTCCTGTAGAGAGATGCTGTTGTCGCCCATCCTCAGCCTTCCACGCAACCGACGCGCGTCCTCATGAGAGCGGGATATCACCATGGCCTGAGTCTTTTCGGGGGCAAACTTGACTTGCCACCGGTCGCCCCAGGCCATGATGTCGGAGAGTAGTGCGTTGGCAGTCTGTACTGCTGCCTGCTCCTCCCCCCTCTCGTAAGTCAAGGAGATGGTGCAGTCGTCTGCGTACGCACTGGCTGAGGGGACAATATGTAGGAGGTCATTGAAGTAAATGTTCCACAATATGGGCCCCAGGACTGACCCTTGTGGAACAGAGGCCTCTACAGGAAAGCTGGCTGAGGTGTGGCCGTTCACAACAACGCGGAGACTCCTGCCCGTCAGGTAGTTGGAGAGCAGGTGCAGCAGGTCCCCGGTGATGCCCAGCTGCTCCAGCTTGGCCACTAATCCCCGATGCCACACAGTGTCAAAGGCGCCGGCGATGTCCAGGGCAATCACCAGCGAGGGGCGGCCAGCATCCAGGGCGTCGTGCCAGGATTTGGAGAGAAGGAGTAGATCTGAGGTGGAG
>NC_059291.1:26979481-26981981 GCF_017591435.1 Portunus trituberculatus
GGTTCGATTTTCCGGCCGGGTGGAGATATTTGGGTGTGTCTCCTTTCACGTGTAGCCCCTGTTCACCTAGTAGTGAGTATGTACGGGATGTAAATCGAGGATTTGTGACCTTGTTGTCCCGGTGTGTGGTGTGTGCCTGGTCTCAGGCCTATCCGAAGATCGGAAATAATGAGCTCTGAGCTCGTTCCGTAGGGTAACGTCTGGCTGTCTCGTCAGAGACTGCAGCAGTTCAAACAGTGAAAAACACACACACACACACACACACACACACACACACACTCATACACACTTGTAAAAGTAGTAGTAGTAGTAGTAGTAAAAGAAATAGTAGTTGTAGTAGTGAGAGAAGTAGTAGTAGTAGTAGTAGTAGTAGTAGTAGTAGTAGTAGTAGTAGTAGTAGCAGTAATAGTAGAAATATTAGTAGTAGTAGTAATGAGTTTATTGACATGACAACAGAACCAAGATGCTGATCTCACGTGTTATGTCTTTTCAGTGACTCATTCATAAATAAGGAAAAATACATTGAAATATATGTTTATCAATCTCCTATCTATTCATACTCAGCTCCACTTTACATATTAACGATAAAGACTAGCGTTCCCTCGCCACACAGACCCAACTATCCTCCAACACACGTGCGTCTCAACTGGCGAAGAACGCATCACTGGGTAACGACGTAAGGTTTCAAATGACAGCAATTTCAGCAAACAGTGGCGCTATTCTTTACATTCTAACTTATGTAACAATTCTTCTAAGCACTGATTTCTTTTCCCTTCTCATGGCGAGTGGAGGAATTGCTGAATCGTTGCCGTCAGTTTTGTCGCGGCGCTTGAGAATCGACCCGCCAGTGAGTCATTTTGTGATGTGTTAGAATGGACTCGGATATTTATTGAAGAAGCGAGCGACGTGTTGGTGAATGTAGCTCAACAGATGTGGACTTTGCTCTCAGGAGATAAACACACAGGGACACCCACCCACCAACACACACACACACACACACACACACACACACACACACACACACACACACACACACACACACACACACACACACACACACACACACACACACACACACACACAAAGCTCGTCATTTTACCAGTAACCACGTAATCAATCTGCTCTTCTGTTTCTTAAGCCTATTAGACGCTGCCAGGTCAATTGTATCTTACAGTGATCACACACACACACACACACACACACACACACACACACACACACACACACACACACACACCGCGTAGTGTAGTGATTAGGACGCTCGACTCACAATCGAGAGGGCCGGGTTCGAGTCCAGGGGCGGCGAGGCAAATGGGCAAGCCTCTTAATGTGTGGCCCCTGTTCACCTAACAGTAAATAGGTACGGGATGTAACTCGAGGGGTTGTGGCCTCGCTTTCCCGGTGTGTGGAGTGTGTTGTGGTATCAGTCCTACCCGAAGATCGGTCTATGAGCTCTGAGCTCGCTCCGTAATGGGGAAGACTGCTGGGTGACCAGCAGACGACCGAGGAGGTGAATTACACACCCATCTGCGGGCCCCATTAGTTGCCGTGAGGCCCACTATAAATCATGTTTTATATCCATATGTTAAGTTATTTTGCCTGAGTGAATGCCTGTGTATGTGCTTGTACGCATGTCAGTATGAAAGTAGGGAAAAACACTCACACACACACACACACACACACACACACACACACACACACACACACACACACACACACACACACACACACACACACACACACACACAAGAACTCCCCTTAGCGTGATGAGTGCATGCATGGACAGGAAAGAACCTGGAGAGAAGGGAGGATGTGTAATGGGTGAGTGAGTGTACTGTACTGTATTGTCCTTTGTCCCTCCTGTTGCTTCTTAAGTCTCATCAGATGCATGGTTGTGATTACTTTGCTATTATTTGTAACTGCTACCCTTTCCCTTATGTTCATTTCTAGAGGGGAGATGGGAAGGTGAAGTGGAGGTCTTTTAACAGGGAAGGATTGTTGCTTGAAGAAAAATAGCGTTTGGTTTTGTCTCAGAGACTTAATTGTTTCTGTGAAGCTCATAAGAAAATGTCGAAAGCTGCAGGAAGCCATCAAGAATACACGTAGCAGTCAATCCCTGTGTATTTTTGCCACCTTGTTTCTCGTCTTGTGTTTGTCGAATGTAGCGAACAAAATGCGTGATCCTCGTATTATACTTCGTTATAGGAAAACAAAAATAGATGAAAACGTATAAGGACTGGAGACGTATCGTATTTGAATAATATGATTAGAGAAATAATAGATAGGGAGAAACTGCTCGTAAATGAATAGAAGTTCATATAATGATGTCTTTTGGTCTATAATAAGGATGTAGCAACCTTATTCATAACCTTAGTGAATCAACAAGCACTCGCGCACACACACACACACACACACACACACACACACACACACACACACACACACACACACACACACACACACACACACAGAGAGAGAGAGAGAGAGAGAGAGAGAGAGA
>NC_059291.1:26986981-26994481 GCF_017591435.1 Portunus trituberculatus
GAGTTTATAGAAAAAGAAAATTATATGGCTTGAAAATGATGGAGGAAAAAGAATGCTGAATAATAAAAAAATGAAAAGATTGAGGCAGTAATGAAAAAAAAAATCAAATATAGATTGTCGTTTTTTCTCTGTGTATTTTCCATTGTTTGATGGATTGTGTGTGTGTGTGTGTGTGTGTGTGTGTGTGTGTGTGTGTGTGTGTGTGTGTGTGTGTGTGTGTGTGTGTGTGTGTGTGTGTGTGTGTGTGTGTAATCGCGTTAGGAAAGAATAATATTGTTTTGATCTCCCCTCACCCTCCCATCAAACACATGGAAGAAGAGGAGGAGGAGGAGGAGGAGGATGAGGAGGTGGAAAGTTGGGGGAGAGAGAGGGGAGATTACGTGCGTATGGGGGAGGGGGAATAGAGGGAATGAGAGGTAAGGCACATGTGTGGGAAGAATGATGTAAAGGGAAGAATGAAAGTGAGATAAGAAAACTAGAAAGAGAGAAATGGGAAAAAGAAGAGGAATGGAGAGAGAGAGAGAGAGAGAGAGAGAGAGAGAGAGAGAGAGAGAGAGAGAGAGAGAGAGAGAGAATGAGCAAATGGGAGAGGAAAGAGGAATGATTGAGTGATGTAGAAAAGAAGAGAAAAGGAAGACGATGAATTAGGATGGAAAAAAAAGATAGGAGACAGAAGAGATAGAAGAAGGAATAAAGAAAGAAAATAAAGGGGGAGATGGAAGAATGAGGAAATAAGAGAGAAGAAAAGAGAAGAAAACATAATATAGAGAAGAGCGATGATACGAGTAGAATAAAGAGAGATATATAAGACGAGAAAGGAGACAAAAAAATGAAAAGCAAAATTATATTATAGAATAGAAAAGAGCAGAGAGAGAGAGAGAGAGAGAGAGAGAGAGAGAGAGAGAGAGAGAGAGAGTAGATTGGTGAGGGAGGGATGTGAGGTGCCGCTCCGCAACACATGTGAGCGGCTCAACACTCAATTATTAATGAGCTCAGGTGTGACGCGTGTGAGCTCACCTGAGGGAGTGGTAGGGGGAAGAGGCATGTGGGGAGGATTTTGAGGCAACAAGTCTTTGAAGGATTAGTCTTGCTTTAGAGAGAGAGAGAGAGAGAGAGAGAGAGAGAGAGAGAGAGAGAGAGAGAGGGAATGTGTAGCGTGGGTATGTTAGATATAAGCTGCTTCGCCTCGTCTTTCCCGTTTTATCCTAACAAAGCGTAAGATTCTTTCCCCCTCTTCTATTATTCTCCAATCTTTCCCAACCTCTACATTATCATATGCCCTTTTCCTCCCCTGTACTAGAAGGTGAAGGGGGTCTATCTACGTACGTCTTCCTTAGTCTTTCATAACACTCATTTTTCAGTAGCCTTTTTGTGTTCTGTGAGTCATATCGGATTGTTCTTTTCTCAATTTGTCTTCTTTGTAACTAATTAACTGTCTTTACGTTGTGACTCATTTTATGGCATTGGTTTCTTATTTACTTTTCTTTTTATTTCTCTCTCTAATATCCATGTATTTTTTTTTTTTTTATCGAATCTCCTCTTATAGTCTGTGTTTGGTGACCCATCTTGTCCTCTATAACTCCTCAATCTTTTTATTTTTCTTTCTCTAATAATCACTTGTCTTAGTGATTTAAGTCTCTGATGTTTCCAGTTTCGTCACTCCACGCCTTACAAACAGCGCCTCTCATTCCTTCACTCCATCCCCCTCCAATCCCGGCACGCCTTCCTCCTTCTATCCGGTCACTCCCAACATAAAAGGCACCCACATGATAGGAACTTTATCCCATCAATCCAGCTCAGCCTTAGGAAACCACACGTGCTCCCGGGATTTCATCTTAACCCTAATTAAGATGGTACCTTTGGAAAGTACGAGTGACGCAACACCCGCCTCTTTACCTCTGAGGTGAGGCAGACCAGACCTTGTAATGCTACAGTGAGTGCAGGCTATGAGAAGTTAAGTGTGTAGCGCAGCCAGTGAGTGAGTGATTATGTGCGTTTCCAGGAGTGTTGCTAAAGAATTGGTTGTGTTCAGAGGACTGGAAGGGATTTGATGGATTAGAAGAAGGAAACTGGAGTATTTTGTGAAGTAGAAAGAATGAACTGGAGTGAAATTAGGAAACTGCAAGGAAGAAGGTGGAATTTATTCAACGAAATGAAAGAAAGAATTGACATGAAATTTAGCGATATGAATAAAATAAATTGGATGAAATTTTGAAAGATGGAAGGAATGTGCTGCCGTAAATTCAAGAACGAGAATAAGATAAAAAACGAAAGGAATACAATACATCCAGTAAGGACAAATAATTGAAGAATAGAAATGCGAGTAAGAAAAATAATAATGAATCAGATAAGAAAAAACAACAACACATGAATGAAATAATAGACAAAATAACCGAAAAGATACACACACACACACACACACACACACACACACACACACACACACACACACACACACACACACACACACACACACACACACACACACACACACACACACACACACACACACACACACACACACACACACACACACACACACACACACACACACACAAAGACTTCCATGTAAAAAAAAAAAAGGAAAAAAAGGAGAATTCAATGAACACTTGATAGATATGCATGGGGAAGAAAAGAAATCATCTGTAGACTCAACTTTATACCCTCACTCTCTCTCCCTCTATCTCTCCACCGTTAAGACGACCATTTACGACCACTTACCGAGCCGTTAGGACTCTCTAGGGTGTATCCTGATGGGCGTCGTCATCCCTCAAGGTGAGCATGGTGTCCGCGGCAGTGATTTTGTGGGGCTTGCAGATCTCTTGGGATGGAGAGTGGCAGAAGGGAATGTGATAAGTTGAAGGTAAAGGAGAGGAGGACGAAGAACGCCTTTATAAGTGTAACGGAGTGATTGCTTGTGGGCAGGTCAGAGGGATGTAGATGAACAAAGAAGGGGTGGTGGTGGATGAGAGTCTGTAGGGAGGAAGGTTTGGTCTGTGAAGGTATGCAGGGAAAGAAGGATCGGTTTGTAAGATTGTGTGGGGGAAAGATTGGCCTGAAAGTGTGTGAATAGGAAGGGCTGGTTTGGAAGAGTGTATAAAGTAAGAAAGTTCTGTTTGGTAGTGTCTGAAGTAGAAGGTTTGGTCTGGAAGAATGTGAGGGATGAAAGAAATCTTGGTCTGGAAGAGTGTGGGGAACAAGAACTGATGTGGAATAAGTGTTTGTGTGAGTAAAAAGTCGTCTGAAAGTGTGAAGGGAAAGAATAACTGTTTTAGAGAAGGACTACAACAATAAGATGAGTTATGAATACCGTCTTTTGCCTCCCTATCACTGGTACCTTCTGCTTCATTAGTAAGATACACCACCAGCTTTCCTCAACCAAAACTTTCTTTTTAATAACCGTATGTACTGAAAATACACAAACATAGAAAATAAACTAAACATAACAAAGAAGTACAACACGAAAAAGAAAAGAAAGGATAAAAAAACATATATGGAATTGTATACTAAAAGAAATAACAAAAGGAAGCCACGATCTCGAGGGAAAACAAACAATAAACCAATCAAGGTGAAAACAACACCGTACATACCTTTCCCCTCACCTTGCACCACCACCACCACCACCACTACCACCACCACTGCCACCCTCCCTGCTGGCCGAGTGACGGATGGTGACAGGCGAAGGGACGGGGAGGGAGAGGCGGCTGACGGATGTGGTGGCAGGGGAGGCGGGGAGAGTCACTTGTCACTCCGTAAACTCAAGAATGATGTCCAGAGCGGCGGGGAAGACGCAGCGGGGGTCGGGTCGTGATTTTTGTGGAGTATTTCTTTGTTATTGTGTGCGGAGCGTGTGTCGCTGCCCCTCATGTCCCTGCGTCAAGTGTTTAGTGAGCGGAGGGTTTGTCTTGAGTAATAATTCTCGTTAATATGTTGCTCGTGGATGTGTTTAAGTTTAATTAGTGTTTGTTTACAGTTATCATATATAGTTTTCTGTTTTGTTTTATCCGTTATTAATCAAGAAAAAGAGTTTGATTTTTGTAGGTATCAGCACGTAAAGACAAGACGAACTTAAGAAAAATAAAGTGAGTCAAACCACTATGTATGTACCACGTTCAGGAGTAAGCAAGAGGTGGTTGAGAACGCTGTAGGAGGGCGCCGGAAGAATGTTCCCTGGTGGGCCCTCAGCAGGCGACAAGGAAGCTCCCTGGAGGGTGTCTGGAGCTGCCACTCTCGCCACGCTGACGGAGGTATTTTCCTCAACAAATATCACAGATTTAATCTCTGAGCGCCGTGGACTGACTCGCTATCTGGAAGTGGCTGGCGTTCCCATCGCTCCGCCAAACATTTGTGTTCTGTCACTCAAGGGAGATGACATCAAACAAAGGAAGACAGTAAAAGAAAACAAAGTAAAGAAGAACAATATATAGGCATTTTCCTTTATGTTGGAAGAAAACCAGACTGGCAAAAAAAAAATAAATAAATAAAAATAAATAAATAAATAAATAAAATAAATAAATAAATGAAAAATAGAAAATGCTATTTGAAAAAGAAGGCCCACTGAGGTACCGGTTCCCGAACAGAAACAAAAGAAATTTTTGACAGTTTCTATTAATAAAGGAGTTTTTGGTTAGGTGGAAAACAGACTTGGAATAATTTTGGGCGAAAATATAAAGCGCATGAGATTCAGGTGACGGAAGCCTCATGTACCTTTTGTGGGTAATGTCTCTATCATGTAAAGCACGAGAACAGGCTGTGTTAAACCAAGATTTGGAAGGTTTAGGTTGAGAGAAAGAGTAAGGAATGTACGCCTTCATGCCAGACACTATTGCTTTCTTTATGCGTTCAGCACACAGAAATGGATCCCTAACCCGGAAGCAGTAATCATTCCAAGGAAATTCAGCATAGTACCTCTTCAGGTCCCTCCAACTGGCAGAGCCAAAACATCAGAGGCACCTGTGCTTTAGGGGATCTTGACGGAGGATTGGAGAAATAAAACAAGATACAGAAATGAGATTGTAATCGGAGGAATCCAACGGAGAAGATAGACTAACAGCATAAGCAGAAGGATTAGATGTTAGGAAAAGATGAAGAATGCTGGGCATATCTCCAAGACGGTTAAAAACACGAGTAAAGTGTTAAACAAGTTGTTTTAAGTAGGCATGGAGGAAAACAAAGTTGAAGGCCAGTTCACCAGCATGGTCAGTGAATGTTACAGTAATTAATGAAGAAAAGTTGTTAAGGTAACGGAGCTGCCACCTTGGAAAGACAGAAGAAAGCATGGCGGACAGGCACTTAAATAGAGACGAGATAAAATATTTTGTTAGGATGACGTGAGCTAGACGGGCAGCCGCCAAATGAAAGGAGTAGATTAGAGGAAGTATTTTGTCCTCAAGTGGTATCACAAGTCTTCTGGTGAGGGTGATGTTGATAGAAAAAAAAAAGATGAATGAGAAAAGGCAAGATTTCTTATTATTTAGGAAACAAATGACACAAGCGCGACTCGTGACTGATATCGAAACACAACCGAAGGTAAACAGAGAGAGAGAGAGAGAGAGAGAGAGAGAGAGAGAGAGAGAGAGAGAGAGAGAGAGAGAGAGAGAGAGAGAGAGAGAATGATGATACTACTACACGTATTTTACTTTGCACAGCCCAGGAACCAACGCGGTGACGAAATGCGTGGAGCCACGTGACTCTTGGTGATCCAGGAAAGCGTCTGTTAACCTCTTGAGCACCATGATGCGTTTTTATATTCATTCCACATGCTATTTGGTGATTTTATAAAGCTTCAAATACTTATGTGAGGATTGGAATACTGAAAACTTTGGTCATTAGTATTATACACAAATCTGAAGGTAAAAATGCGTCCCAGTATTGAAAGTGTTAAGCCGACCGACAGTTCCGCTAAGTAGTATCACCGTTGAAGCATCCGAAGCTTAGAGAGAGAGAGGTTAGACGTTCCATACATTACATAAACCAATCTAGTACAGTACACCCTTCCTCTCCTGCCCGCATCTTTTCTTTCATCTGGTTCATATTCCCCGGTTATTTTTTTTCCCTTCTATCTTTTGCCTCATTCTTTTCTTCCTATTCGTTGTATTCTGCTGTTATTTTGTGTGGGGGGAGGAAAAATGTCTCCCCTTTCACCCCTTCCCTTTTATACAGAAGTGGTGAAAAATCCTTCTTCTCCTCTTGCAGCCTCTCTCCCTCTCTCTCTCTCTCTCTCTCTCTCTCTCTCTCTCTCTCTTTAGCTTTTAGTATACCCTTTTAAGTATACCCATATTAGATTTTGCCCTTTTCAAGTCTCTCTCTCTCTCTCTCTCTCTCTCTCTCTCTCTCTCTCTCTCTCTCTCTCTCTCTCTCTCTCTCTCTCTCTCTCTCTCTCTCTCTCTCTCTCTCTCTCTCTCTGTGTGTGTGTGTGTGTGTGTGTGTGTGTGTGTGTGTGTGTGTGTGCCTCTCCCTGACAGCCATAACCGGCCGCGCGTCACAGAGCAAAAGGCATCAGAGCAGTGGAATTATATCAGAGCGTCGATAACTCACACAACACTCGAAATGGACTATATTTAACGCTAACTGCCAAGCCGACGCAATCCAATTATATCGGGAATTAAGCCGAATTATCCTTATTTGCATACCACGAGGAAATAATTGCCCGGTATTGAGTACAACTGTCGGTTCAGACGCCAAATTCAGAGCATTAGTGGTTCATAGGCGATAATTAGGTAACACGTTGTAGCGGGCCTTCTGAATATCTTGGGACGGGTGGGCGGAGGGTGGCGAGGAGGCATGATGGTGGTGGTGGTGGTGGTCGGTAAGACGAGATGGCCAGGAAGACTCGGGAATGGAATACTTGCTGTGTTGTTGTGGTGCTTTGTAACTTTCATTCCACCTCACTCTTTTCTATATGACACCTCTATTACTCTTCCTCCTTCTCCTCCTCCTCCTCCTCCTCCTCCTCCTCCTCCTCCTCCTCCTCCTCCTCCTCCTCCTCCTCCTCTCTCTCTCTCTCTCTCTCTCTCTCTCTCTCTCTCTCTCTCTCTCTCTCTTTTTCTCTCTCTCTTTTATTGTCATGTGTGGTGTGTATGGCACTTTTACGCGGCGGCAGGGCTCGATCGCGGGTTCTCCCAGTGCTCATACTCGTGGCTTTGGCGGTTTTATAATACAACGGCAGGTTCGTTATGTTCCTCTTACGCCTCATACCCAAGCTCGCCTCCCTCCTGCCTCTCTTTCCCTACGCCAGCCATCCAGCCAGACTGTCAGCCCATCAGCCTCTCCTGGTCTGTCCCCTTCTCGTCTACTCCTCTTGTTTCAGTTTCATGTTCTCATTTGTACCTCATTTCTGCTGATCTTTCCTACCACTTGCACCTCATATTCTCTCTCTCTCTCTCTCTCTCTCTCTCTCTCTCTCTCTCTCTCTCTCTCTCAACTATCCCTCGTTGAAACTTCATCACTTACTTGCGTTTACTTTCACGTCTGACAAGCGTTTTCATCTCCATCCTTGTT
>NC_059291.1:27009481-27029481 GCF_017591435.1 Portunus trituberculatus
TGTGTGTGTGTGAGTGAGTGAGTGAGCATGTATTACTTAGGGAGCAGAATCAGAGCCATTGTGTATCCTGTCACGGTTACCACCAGGAGGAAGGACACAAATCCGATGTGCCCCGCGGTGATGTTTCTGGACACCGTAGTGATGGAGGTGGCATTAGGCTGGGCGAGTCTTGAAAGCATTGGCCTTTTCCTGCTGTTGTTCCCTCGTGTTGTTGCCGCCGCGAGCTGAAACGGAGGTGTGAATGACGGTGAATAAGTGATAGCAGAGAGGGTTACAAGAGAGAGAGAGAGAGAGAGAGAGAGAGAGAGAGAGAGAGAGAGAGAGATTTATGTTCAGATTCTTTATTCTAGCAGTAGTTAGTATTTGATAATTGCAATAATGATTTCTTTGTTACGTGCATCAACTGAATAGAAAGGAAAAATGTACCATGAAATTTAGTAAGTAATAAAATGGAGAGAGAGAGAGAGAGAGAGAGAGAGAGAGAGAGAGAGAGAGAGAGAGAGAGAGAGAGAGAACAATACCTTTTACCCTCCCCCTCATATATATACACCTAACGTAATAATGTATATACCAACCCACTCCGACACAAACAGAGCCTGCCATATGTCAATACATGAGGGCCTAAGGTGGCGTAATACATATATCACCATACAGATAACTGCTATTAATTATTCTGTACTGGGTGACGCTGTGGAGCATGGGAAGCCCTCTTAGCTTACCCAGTGTGGTGAACTTGCTGGTACATGAAACTGTTTATTCATTTATCTATGCTTCCCTGTCAATGAGGCAAGAAAACACTCAATTTTGTTTCTCATAAGATTTGTGGTGTAGAAACTAAATATGTGGCAGTCTAGCTTATGAGTTTCTGCTTTAGCTTTTAGATGAAGGAAGTTAGTGTGGCTAGCGAGGAAGGTTCGGAAGGTTAGGTTAGGAAAGTGGCGGGAGGCAGCATTAATTCTCCATTCTCTATTTAATAGCTGTAATGAATTGAGCTATGTTGCTTTGTGGTATGTTTGACACTTAAGTTCGAGTAAATGTTTGCTAACGTGTGAGGTTTTTGTTTTTGTTTTAAGAGAGAAGTGAGGTGAGACAGAATTAAAATCTACTATTGTGTATGTTCTGATAATTAATTCAGTAATGCTATCTGTAATACGTGTGATACTCCATTTCTAATTAATATAGGATAGGTACAAGTTTACTCTCCTCAAACTAAGTTGCTCTCCGTCTTGCTTATGTGAGCTTCCAAACATTATTAAGATTGTTTAATCGATTTATGTGTTGTGTGTTTATGTGTGATTATGTGTTGAGAAGTGGATGAAAAGATGAACGTAGTATCAAACTGCTTCCGTGTATGTGTGTGTGTGTGTGTGTGTGTGTGTGTGTGTGTGTGTGTTTGTGTCATCTCCTGTGTATCTTCCATATATCGACATCATTGTCTCTTTGACCACCTGCAGCTGGCTGGCTAACCTTCTGTCCGTTCTCTTCCTTACGTATATGTATGGAAGAACAAGTGTAGGAACAAAAAATACAACAAAAACTTAATGAAAAAGTAAGCAGGAGAAAAATATACTAAAAGCTTGAGGTAGATTCAGTACATTTCTGGAGAGTGGTTGGAATAATTATCTGTTTAAGAGGAATTCATATCGTGGGGAGAGTTCGGTAAAAGATAAATAAAAGCGTAATGTTTAATGATATTTTCAGCGAAGGACAGGAACTTGAAAGCATGTTTTGATAATAATAGAAGCTGGAGCGCTTTGTGTTATGCGAATTTCTGGCAAGAAGGAAAGGTGAAGGTTGATATAAATAGAAGAAAAAAAAAATGATATAACCTTCTATCCATTTGTTTTTGTGTGTCTGTCAGCCTTTCTTTTCTTCTTTTTTTGCCTGTCAATCAGATCTCTTTTTTCTTTGTATGTGTGTGTGTGTGTGTGTGTGTGTGTGTGTGTGTGTGTGTGTGTGTGTGTCTCTCTCTCTCTCTCTCTCTCTCTCTCTCTCTCTCTCTCTCTCTCTCTCTCTCTCTCTCTCTCTCTCTCTCTATCTATCTCTTCCCTACCTTTTCACATATTTTCTACTAAATGCATAAACTTACAATAATGTTTAACCTCACCTGTATTACCTTTCGTCTGTCCTCAGTCTAGAAATCCCAGAGTAAAGAAAGCATTGAAGCATCCCGCCAAACAGACCAACAGGGAGTAGTGGGAGGGAGAGGGAAGGAATACTCGTGGCTTGTTCTTCAGTTTTATTTTGTAACATACATGATTTTACAATATATACACGGCAAGGGAAGTAGAGAGGGGCCACCGCGCTCACTGTAATGGCTGTAATCTGTTGACGGTGGCTGTATTACGACGGCTGGAGAGACAGAGACAGAGAGAGAGAGAGAGAGAGAGAGAGAGAGAGAGAGAGAGAGAGAGAGAGAGAGAGAGAGAGAGAGAGAGAGAGAGAGCACCATCTGGGGTTCTGATAAATTCTTTTCTCGATTCCTTCCCCACCTAGTCAAAAAAAAGGGAAAAAATAAACTTTCACTGAACCTTTCATCTTTTTTTTCCAGTCATTTTTCATCCAACAACAACATTTGACAGGGAAAAGAAGTAAATAAGTCGGGAGTGAGTGAGTGATTTCTCTTTTCCTCTTTTTTTTTTCCTCTTGTCTTTCTTTTTCTATCTGTTTTTTTCCCCTTTACTTCTTTAACTCCCTCTTTCTAATCAGTGTTTGTAGTTGGCACACACTTTTTGAAGTTTACTGAAGCAACAAGAGATCAACTTTCGCTATGCAGGTGTTTGGTAAGTAAGGAATAAATGAATAGATATCCCGCTGATCACAACACGTCCACATGTACACGACAGAAAGAAAAAAAAAATTACACACACACACACACACACACACACACACACACACACACACACACACACACACACACACACACACACACACGAAATATATGCGTACATTTACACACAGACGCACACAAATACATAAAACGTCTGGATTTGTTTATAGTCTACCTCACTCTACGGTGTTGTGTGTTTGTATGTACAGGAGCAGCACCCACCTGTTAGTCAGCTACCTGCAAGTGAGAGAGAGAGAGAGAGAGAGAGAGAGAGAGAGAGAGAGAGAGAGAGAGAGAGAGAGAGAGAGAGAGAGAGAGAGAGAGAGAGAGAGAGAGAGAGAGAGAGAGAGGGGTGCATGTGTATTTTCTTGTGTACAAATTACAAAATGTTATTATGTACATCTTAAATCGACCACTGAGCGTTTATTTAGTACACTGGATAAATCGTATATCGTAAACACCCACAACACGACCCCTCGACCACGGAACGGGTGAGAGCGAGGGGTTGAGAGAGCCTGAGTAGGACTGTTCTCCTTCTGCACCCGGGCCTCCTCCGGGAGCCGCTAACTAAAATGTAAGGACTGCCTAAGCCAAGGGACATAAGGACCGTGGGAGGGAGGAAGGGAAGGGGTATGGGAGGGAGGGAGTCTAGGGTTCTCATATATGTATATATATATATATTTATATATATATATATCTCTGGAAGCCATTATTCAACGCCTTAAACGTTAAATCTGTATGTTAAGTAAGTTGTAGTAAGTCAGCAGCGGGAAGGGTGTGGGAATACTCGGCCGCAGCGAACCACACACAAAACATCACAGGGATACATAGGATTCAAATATGGCTGCAGTATATAGCAGGTTCAGAATCTCTAAACACCGATAAATTCCTCTGAGTTTCAACATATATCAACAAACCCCGAGACACCACCGCCGAGACGTGTATCTCCCTTTCTGGTTGGCTAAGCACCGACCACTGAGTTCATTTGTTTACACGTGGCGTCACATTCCCTCGCTCCATTGCGCTCTGATCGCCTGGGCCGCAGTCACTGATAAAGTATGTTCATGGGTGGCGCCCGGTGCTGCATTCTGTAGCCAGGGCGACGTCTCCAGCAGGCAGCCAGGCGTTCCCCTTAGAAGCAGCGGGCCCACAGCAAGCACGCCGTTCCCGCCAGACCGGCAAGAAGATACACGTGGGAATCTCCGCGGGAACCTGAGGGAAGTGAACGTTTTACTATAATATCGTGGCTCAACATCCACGTGTCAAGATTTAAGGTAGTGTGAAGTTATCACGAGGCCCTAAAGGACTGCACAAACCAAAGGCGGCTGAATATAATGTCTGGAATAATGGGATTAATAATTTTACTTCTCAATCCGCCATTTTATAAACAATGAGCACTGCGAGAAGACTTTGACACGAGTACAATAGAAAAAAATAAGGAGAATAAGTTTACTTTTCCAAATAAGATAAACGTCTATAGACTATTGTACTAAAATGTCTCTATGAAGTTACAGTTTATGACGGGAAGAGTCGTGTTGCAATAAAGGGTTAGGCAAGAATTAGAGAATGTGAGGCAGAGACAGAAGAGAAGTGGGACTGACCTGAGCTGGGGCTGATGGCGGGGAGGTTGAGGCTCCGCTCTTGTTCTCTCAAGTCCAGCTCCTCACCCTCTGCAAAGTGACGCGGTGAAAGGCACAAAGATATCATACTCCGCCAGAACATCAATGACTTTCCTTACCCCCGTCAACGTTACATTTCTGATTTATTAGTTTGTTATTGTTATCATTATCATCACCGTTTTTATAATCGTATTAGTTATTTAATGATGCATCTGCTGGAAAATTTTTTATCACAGCACTGCATTATATTTATTGTTATCTTCATAATTGTTATTTAGAAAGTGCTTTTAATTAGGATACTTAATAAAAATACTATAATAGAACTAACGTAAGTGTTCATTAACTTAGGTGGTGAGGGCAAGGTCGGGCAGGGCGGGCCTCATGCAGACTAACTTAGGGTGACAAACTGAAAGGGAGGTGTGAGGAATAAAAAAAAAACAAAAAACGAGGATGGCCAGGGCAGGGAGGGAGGGATGGAGGGAAGGATGGAAGGAAGGAAGGAGACGTAGACGAGTACATGGGTGAGTAGGGCAAGAAGATAAGGGAAGACGGACAATGGAGATGCATCCATCGCAGACATGAAAAACGGGAAAGGAAATGAAAAGAAATAGAATTAACGTGAAGCAAAAATAAAGAAAAAAAGAAAATGGAAATAATGTTGCTATTAAGAAAAAAAAAATGATGGCACGTAAATAGATAAACCAAAACAAATTGGTACTCATGATTTAACATTTAATTTGTGTCACGATGAGTTTAGAAAAAGTAAGAACTTTCGCCACAGTCACTCCTAAATTTGCCATTGTTTTAGCCATCTATTGCCAGACGTTCTGTGAGGAATACACTAGGAGCCCTTTAGACTAACTCAGTGCCTTGCTCTTCTAGGTTCACAGTAGTAGTAGACCAAAGTGCATCCTGCACCACCTAACACCCACAGAGATTACATATACACGTGGACAACATCAACACACACACACACACACACACACACACACACACACACACACACACACACACACACACACACACACACACACACACACACTCTCTCTCTCTCTCACGTCATGGCTTCCTACCAGACCTACCTCCGTTTAGGTCACTCACTGCCTGTGGATTCGGTCTCTTGCGGGTTCTGTTCTCTGATCTGTCCCACACCTGGTCTGTGGCGGGGAGGGCAGAGAGCGGGTGAGCACGGGGAGGTGGGGAGGGGCGAGTCACTGCAAGGGCGGCTCAGAAATTAAAATACTGGACTCATTAGATTAACCTCAGTATTCAGTGATGAGTCTCTTGAGCGGTGCAGTGTGACTCGCAGTGAATGGAGTGAGTGCTTGTTGTTTGCGAGTGATTTTTTTTTGTTCGAGTGAGTTGGTTCAAGGGAGTGTTGGGACTGTGTGAGTGACTGATTTCAGGTAGCATCTCGTTTTAGGGATTTAGAGTGATGTAAGCAAGTGTTCTTAGCTTCTAATGATATCGAGTTTTGGTGGCGTTTATGGATCATTGAAGTCATTTTCTGGATCCTATCAAAGACTGCAATGTTCATTATACCATTTCATATGTAAAAAAAAAAAAAATGACCCGTAATTCAGCCTTTGAACCAAAAATCAAAGAAAAAAAAGATGTTGAGAAAAAAAGATAAACAGAAGATAATAAAAGCAATAGTAAAACATAATCGTAAAGATGACTAACTATACACACAGAACACAAACCAATGGAACAAATTGTCTGGTATATCGATGAGAGAAGGTCGAACAAAGACAACATCTTCAACATTGCAACAAGAATAACTGAAACAACCCAGTAGGAAGCAATGTCTGTGTGTTGTAAGGTACAGAGACAGAGAGAAGTAAAATACGCGCACGCACACACACACACACACACACACACACACACACACACACACACACACACACACACACACCGCGTAGTGTAGTGGTTAGCACGCTCGACTCACAATCGAGAGGGCCGGGTTCGAGTCCCGGTAAGCGGCGAGGCAAATGGGCAAGCCTCTTAATGTGTGGCCCCTTTTCACCTAGCAGTAAATAGGTACGGGATCTAACTCGAGGGGTTGTGGCCTCGCTTTTCCGGTGTGTGTTGTGTGTGATGTGGTCTCAGTCCTACCCGAAGATCGGTCTATGAGCTCTGAGCTCGCTCCGTAATGGAGAAGACTGGCTGGGTGACCAGTAATCGACCGAGGTGAATTACACACACACACACACACACACACACACACACACAGAGAGAGAGAGAGAGAGAGAGAGAGAGAGAGAGAGAGAGAGAGAGAGAGAGAGAGAGAGAGAGAGAGAGAGAACGCCTGACCCAATACAACAGGATGAAGTGAAGGCCTCCGATAGCGATAAGATATGTACGCTGTCTTTTCTCATGCAGTGACGTGGGAATGTGATTAGACAGGCAGTGAATTCCAAGGGCAATCTTTGGAATCTTTGTTGCAATTTCTGGAACGATAATCGAGATCCTGGTGGAATTTTACTCAAGAATCTGCCTCGTGGGTTACTGGCGTGTTGAAAGAATAAAGAAATGGATGAATAAATGAAATAGATATGTATGTATTGTGTGTGTGTGTGTGTGTGTGTGTGTGTGTGTGTGTGTGTGTGTGTGTGTGTGTGTGTGTGGTAGCAGAGTGAAACATACTGAGGCCCTGTGAAAGAATGAGACTGGGTCGACTGCTTAGTTTGTAAGGGAAGGACTAATGATAATGATAACAGGTGTGATAAAGTAAAGTTGATGATAATTTAGAGGAGGTTGTTGTTGGTGATGATAATAATAGCAGCAGTGATATTTGTATTGATAGTGATAATAGTGTTAGCATTAGTTTTGGTAGTAGTAGTCGTAGTAGTGTTACTGTTAATGGTAGTGTTGGTAGTAGTAGTAGTAGTAGTTGTTGTTGTAGTAGTAGTAGTGTTAGTAATACTAGTTTTAGTAGTTCTAGTAGTAGTAGTAATAGTAGTAGTAGTAGTAGTAGAAGTAATAGTAATGATAATAAAGATGGTAATAGTAATATTGATAATTGTAATTATGAAAATGAGAGTAATGATGCTGCTGCTGCTGCTGATAATAATAATAATAATAACAATAATGATAATAATAATAATGATAATAATAATAATAATAATAATAATAATAATAATAATAGTAATAATAATAATAATATTGATAATAATAGAAATAATAATAATAATAATATTAATAATGACAATAATAATAATAATAATAATAATAATAATAATAATAATAATAATAATGATAGTAGTAATATAGTAATGATAATGACAATAATAATAATAATAATAATAATAATAATAATAATAATAATAATAATAATAATAATAATAATAATAATAATAATAATAATAATAATAACAATAATCAAAATGATAATAATAATGATAATAATAATAATGATAATAATAATAATGATAATAATCATAATAATAGTAATAATAATAATAATAATAATAATAATAATAATAATAATAATGATAATAATAATAACAATAATAATAATAACAATAGTGATAACAATGATGATGATAATAATGATGGTAGTGATAGTGATAGTAATAACGATAATGACAAATAAAAAGAGACCTCGAAACAAAATGAACAACAACAACAATAACAACAACAACAACTAAAGAATATTCATCAACGATCGATAATAGAAATCAGGCAGCACCACACACACACACACACACACACACACACACACACACACACACACACACACACACACAACAGGGACACAGGGTGGGCGTGAACCAGGCACAGCCCCGAGATGGAAGGAGTCGGGACAAGAGGGAGCTAAGTCACCACTCACTGTTGATTTTTTCGAAGACTTCAGCCTCGGTGGTGGGCGGCGGAGGGCTAGTCGGGGGTGGGCCAGAGTCTGGGGGATGAATAAGGAAGGCAGTGTTAATGGGATAAGAGGTTAGCATGTATCTGTGTTTACTAATGGTGGTGATGGTGGTGGTGGTCATGTTGGTGGTGATGCTACTACTACTACTTCTGCTACTGCTACTGCTACTACTACCACTACTACTACTACTACTACTACTACTACTACTACTACTACTACTACTACTACTACTACTACTACTACCACCACCAGCAAAGCTCACCATACTTAAGAGCACCAACAACCTTTGAGACTCGTACCGTAAATCTTGATGGTACCGTCCGTCTCTCCTCGTGGGTTCTTGGCCACGCAGCGGTACGTTCCGAAGTCGTCCTCCTCTAGGTACCGCACCGTCAGTAACATGTGGATCTTGTAATCAGGGTTCCCCACACGGTTCTCTATACGGTACTTCACTATGGGGGGCAGGAGGAGGAGGAGGAGGAGGAGGAGGAGGAGGAGGAGAAAAACATGTGGTTAATCTGGAGTTGAGGCATTAGAGTGAGAAAGGAGAGGAAGTGGAGTAGTTTTTGAGGTGATGGTGGTAGTGGTGGTGGTGGTGGTGGTGGTGTGGAAGAATAGATGGTTTGGTTGTGCTGAAATGATTAAGTGGAGGAAGGTTCTTCGTCTGTGGAGGAGCCGCGGTGGTGGTTCACAAGAGAGAGAGAGAGAGAGAGAGAGAGAGAGAGAGAGAGAGAGAGAGAGAGAGAGAGAGAGAGAGAGAGAATATGGGAAGGATACACAAATTAACAATATATTCTACTTGACTTTCCCTTCCCGCATCTGTCTGTCTTTTTTTTCCCTCACTCATTTCCTCACTTTTCTGAATGACTCCATTTATTTATTGATTCGTGTTTCTTCCCTTTTTGCCCATCCTTCTTTCCCCCTTCGCTCCACATTCCCTTTTTGTCAGCCTCTGTAAAACTTCATTTGTTTCCCTTTCAGTAATGCTAACGTCTCTCCCATTACCTCACAGTCCTTCGTTCCATTATTTTCCTTTTTTTCCCCTCTTTATCTCTCGCTGTCCCCTTCCATCCCTCTTTCCCTCCCTCGACTCCTCCTTTTCTTAGGCTTCTTTCCGGCTCATTCCTTTGTTTCCCATTTTTATGTCCTTTATATATATATATTTTTTTTTTTGCTTTCTTTCTTCATTCCACCTTTACCTTCTGGTCTTGCTGTCTCCATATCTCTCACTTTTCTTCCTCGTCTCGTATTTATTTTCTGATCATCTCATTCGTTCTTGTCGCCGCTCTGCACTTGACTATTTTTCTTTCCCTAATTCTTTTTCGTTTACCTAATTCTTTCCTCTTCTCTTCTCATTTTCTTGTGACTTTTACTTAGTTCCTCCCACTTCAATTCCATTCCCATTTTCTTTACATGTGTTTTGCTTTTAATCATTCTTATACATCACTAGTCTCTTTTTTTTTTTCTTGCTCATTTTCTTTTCAATACGAGTGCTATTAGTGTCTATTCAAATCTTCTTTTTCCATTTTTTTCCATTTCTTTCTTCCCATTCCTTCTTCATTCATCTCTTCAACTTCTCTCCTCTCATTTTTCTCATTGCATCTATTCATTTCCTCTATTTATCCTCCTAGTTTATATCCTCTTCTATCTTCGTGCATCTCTCCCCTTACTTCGCCTCCCTCTTTCTTCTTTACATTTATCCATTTCTTTCTTTTGTTTACCTTCCATTTCTATCTTCTTTCATGCATCCTTTTACTACTCATCTTTTCTCAACGCTTCTTTCTCTTTTCAATGCTCCTAATTTTAACTTCTTCCTCTCTTTACTTATTTTTTTTTTCTTCATTGCATCTATCCCATCCCCACTTTCTGTCTTCCTTCATTTCAATCCTATCCATTTTCATTGCATCTATCCCTCCCTTCATCCTGTTCTCATAATTCCCACCCTTTTTCCTTCCCCATATATCTCTTACACCGTTCGTCTCTCCTCGCATATTGCATTCATTCCTCTCCCAGTTCTCTCACTCGGTCCCTTACTGGAATCGTATATCATGTTTCCGTCTCCTCGTGTCCAGTAGTTGAGTGAGGTCGGGTGAGCCTCTGTGAAGCACTCCAGCACCACTGTCTTGCCTCTATTCGCTCCGATCAGCTGGTGAGGTATCCACAGCATAGGCGGAACTGTGGAGGTGAGGACAGAGTGAGTGAGTGAGTGAATGAGTGGGTGATAGTGGGTATGTTGTGTTTTTTGCGGGTTGATATTGGTGCTTGGCGCTGTTTGGAGAGGAAGCAATCGTGTTTGGTTAGTTGGTTTTTGCTATGTTAGTTGGTTAGCCCTGCGCATGTTGTCGTGTTAAGGGAATCGAGACTTCAAAGGTGACGCACAGACAAGCTAGCTAATGGTGAAATATTAAACAGGTCGGACGACTCCATGATTTCAGTGACTGCCTGAGCAATTAACAGACTTATTGACTGACTGAATGACTGGCTGACTGCTCGGTAGACTGAATGAATGACTGACTGACTGATTAACAGGATGACTGATCTACAAGCTTGGTAACTTCCTGAATGATCAAGTAACTGACTGACTGACTGTATGACTGACTGTAAACTGGCTGAATGACTGACTGACGGACTACCAAACTGAATGACTGACTGACTGAGAGATCGAGATACCAAATGACTAACACACACACACACACACACACACACACACACACACACACACACACTCTTAACAATACCACTCACAATCTACGCTGACGAGGATCCGCTTGCTGACGGTGGGCGGGTGTCCGTTGGAGGCGATGCACAGGTAGGCGCCCATGTCCATCCTGTTGACCTTACTGAGACGCAGCACCTCCCCCTGGTACTCCAACACTGCAAGGAAAACGGGACGAGAGTTGCTGAGGCTTTGGTCTCTCCAGGTAACTGTTTTCAAAGGCCACCGATGATTCGCTGGTTTTCAAGAGAGAGAGAGAGAGAGAGAGAGAGAGAGAGAGAGAGAGAGAGAGACTTACTACGTATCACCACCACTACCACCAGCCACCATACAGTAAGCAACAACAGCTAACACACACACACACACACACACACACACACACACACACACACACACACACACACATAAAGTCCATCTATTTTTATACTTATTTTTTCTGTCGAAGGTTTCTAGTCAATATGGTGGACAAATCACACCGTTTGTCCGTCTGTATTTATTCCCGGCTTATCTCGCTTCTTCTCCTTCTCTCCGTCCACCATCATTACGGATTGAAGGGAGGGAGACACGGAGAGGAGAGGAGGAGGAAAGATGGGAAAAGGGAGCGGGGAGATGGAACAGAAAAAAAAAAATTGGGAGGAAGAAGAAAAAAAAAACGTAAATACATATAATCAAACGATAATACAGTGGGGAGTGAAAAATGGCAACAAACGAGGAGAAAGAGGAGGAGGAAGAGGAGGGGAAGGGGGAGAGGAAGGGAGAGCAAAAGAGAGGGAGATAGGGAGGGAAAACCAGCCCCTCACCCTCCACCTCCTGTCTGCCTCCTTCCAATATATTCCCTTTTGTCAGCCATAATGTGGATTCCGGGGCAGGAGCAACTCGGGTGGCGTACAATGAAGGTTTGCAGGAGCGCCTCGTCACCCGAAGCCGCCGCCAGGTCCCCGGGTGGCCAGGAAACCGCAACAGTATCATGCAGACTCTTGCGCGACCGCCCTCGTGAAGAGTGGCGGAGCTCAGGAAATTACGGTGCTCGCTCATCTGGCAACACTGTCGGAAATTGCCGTCTTTTGGGTCACTCATTTGTTACGGCCGACGGAGGAGAGTGAGGAGGAGGTAGTGGTGGTGGTGGTGAATCTGAGGGGAGGCGAGGGGGGCGTGTTACGGGTGTGTAAAGGGGCGGTAATGGGCGTGGGAGGCCGTGGGTCGCTCTAACACCTCCTTGATTTGGGGAGACACTATTTATTTCCTAGCCGCTGCTGTGTGTGTGTGTGTGTGTGTGTGTGTGTGTGTGTGTGTGTGTGTGTGTGTGTGTGTGTTATGGGGTAAGGGCAGTGGGTAGTATTCTTAAACGCTTTTCCTTATCACGACAATTTTTCTAAAGTCACAGCGATTAGAAGTGTGATTTCTATGGATTGTTTTAGCGTATTGACAATGAAGAATCCTTGCTTAACTTCCAAAATCATGAACAAAACCTTGAAAACTTTAATTATTTCTGCTAGATAAGTTGTGTGCGTCGAGAGAGAGAGAGAGAGAGAGAGAGAGAGAGAGAGAGAGAGAGAGAGAGAGATAAAACCCAAAATAGAAAAGAGAAAAAAAAAATAGAACAGAAAACCAAGCACAGAAGACAGAGAAAAATACACGAAATAAAAAAAAAAAGACAAAACCCGTCCCGCGGAAAAAAAAAAAAAAAGTTTAGAGAGCAACCTGCTATAAAGAAAACGGGAGGTGAGGCGCGAGAGAAGGTGAGAGATGGGGTGACTGCGCCATCCATCACCATCGCGGCAGCGGGGCGAGGCAAGGCAGGCACCGCGCCCTGGACCGCCCGTCAAATTAAAGGCTTTCATCACGAGGCGGACCATTATTTTCCGATCTGTTGGCCCGGAGCGATGAGCGGGGTTAAGGTGGCCCCGGGGAGTGGTGATTACATGTCCGGGGTGGCTGCTGCTGGCCAGACGAGAGAGAGAGAGAGAGAGAGAGAGAGAGAGAGAGAGAGAGAGAGAGAGAGAGAGATGATTAAGAAAAGTCAGCAAAGAGATAGATATATAAACTGATTAATCTAAATGAACAGGTGGAAAAAAATAGATTAAGAAAGAAAACTGATTTTATGCCACGAAATAGAAAAAAATAGTAAAAAAGGAAAATATTCCCCCCAAAACAAAAAAAGAACAAAAAACAAACGGAGAAATGCAAAAAAAAAAATAAATAAATAAATGGCGAGGAAATAAGAAAAAAAACCAGATAGGCGAAAGATAACAAATACTTAACAATGCAAATCATTCAACTAAAGAAAAAAAAAACTAAAACAAGAAAACCCATAAAAAAAACAGAAAGAGAAAGAGAAAGAGAGAAAAGACTCAGACACATTAGAATAAGAAAAGACAGAAATATGTGAAAAAAAAGAAAACAAAACCCGTAGACAGGCGAAAGACAGCCAACCACCAAACCGGATGAACACAAACCAGACCAGAGACAGACAACTCAATATAGACTGACGCATCTCTCTGGTTCTCTCTTCTCGGATTGGAAATATAATTAGCAGATTACTTATTGACGAAGGAGAGGCGGTGTCGAATTTAACTTGTAATCTGTGTGTAATCTGCTGTGAGAACCTCGAGTTGCATGAAGGCCGGGGCTGTGCAGTTGTTAGATCTCTCTCTCTCTCTCTCTCTCTCTCTCTCTCTCTCTCTCTCTCTCTCTCAGAAAAGATGTAGTTAGAAAACAGCGGAAGATTTCCTTTTTGCTTTTCTTTTCATTCCTTCCTTTTTCTTCGCCTCATTTTTTTCTGTCTTTTTATTTTCTTCTCCCTGATAACTATGAATATTACATGATTCCTAATAGTAACAAGAAGTACAACAATAACTACAACAACAACAACAACTACAACAACAACAACAACAACAAGAACAACACACACACACACACACACACACACACACACACACACACACACACACACACACACACACACACACACACACACACACACACACACACGCTCTCCAGTCATGCTGCTTGTGGCGTTAAACTGAGCACGGTAATTAATCAGGTGAGGATGGTTGCCAGGCAGGAAGGAGACTCATTAGTGGCGGGGCAAAGGTCTCATTGGCGCTCATATTGTCATGAAGTGGCGCCCTCAGAGGTGGAGAGGTGGTGGTGGTGGTGATGGTGGTGATTGCATTGGTAGTTGTTGTTGTTGTTGTTTTATTGTTACTACTACTACTACTACTACTACTACTACTACTACTACTACTACTACTACTACTACTACTACTACTTCTACTACTACTACTACTTCTACTACTACTACTACTACTACTGCTACTATACTACAACAACAAAATAAAAAGAAGAAAAAAAAGATTAAAAGAAGAAACTCATCTATTTACACATTTGCGCAGCACTATCCTCCGCACACCTTTACTCAGTGCACCTCAGCGTGTCCTTGTTTGGTGTGCGCGATACATGGTAATGAGCGCTTAACAGATACAATACCACCACTCTCCTAACACACACTGGAACGCTACCTGAGAGAACAACTGTATTAAGAGTGACAATTAAATCCGGCTCGCCCAATGGTTCACACGGGGATAAACTGCCGGGAGAGAGCTTAAGGCCGGTGATCTTTCCTTAATTACCTAGATAATGGCTGTATCGGTGGTCGTTACCTGTCCGCTAATTACCACGCAGGTGATGGAGAGCAGCGGGGAGTCGGCGAGGTGTACTGAGGTGTAATAAGAAAGATGGTGCGTGTGATTGGGTCAGGTTAAGGGTGCGGTGTGTGATTGCCTCTCATGTGACGTGCCAACGGGAAAGAAAGATGTGGGTAAGATTTCTGTCGTGTATCTTCCTTTCTTCTTTTGTTTTTCTTTGTGACTCCCATGCATCTTCTACCACCGCCACCACTATCTAGCCATTAACACGTCCTCTACTCCAACCAGCATCACTATCATATCTATCCTATCACTACCAAAACCTGCTTCATCCCACCACTATTACCACCATCACTACCATACAGCATTAACAACCTCTACTCCTATCAGTATCACTATCATATCCATCATATCACTACCAAAACCTACTTCAACCCACCAGTATTACCATCACCACCACCACCATCATCACCACCATCACCACCACCAACACCAACATTATGTAATTCATCACCTGAACCATAATGACCACAATCAGTTAATTTCTTACAGGGCATCTAGCATCATCATTCTATCCATCACTACCAAGATCAAGCTCAACCCACGACCACTGCTGTTCATCACCATTTTCTCAACATCAATCACCTTCATGATATAACTCATACTGCCTACATCACTTATGAGTTATGTATCGCTCAAGAACAGCGCGGCATCGAAACAACGCTTCGAAACAGTGAACCGAAGCAACGCCATCCAAAGTCTCCAGTCAGTCCCGTCGGGTTAGTCATAAGGCGCGTGTGTGAGTGTAGTACTGTGTTACCGCGATCCTTTATTTGTGGCCAAGGTGGAACGAGACTGTCTAAGGCCTACACGGGTCTTTTCCATAACTTCCCAGCAAGATGACTAAGTAAGTAGTGCGTATTGTTTCAGTGTGAATTGCCTGATCATAATGAAATGTCTGGTGAATGTCGCCATCACAGAGAGGAAAGTATTGTTGCCAGACTTTCATACGTATTTCCATTATGTTCCACAGGTTTTATATATTATGGTATTAGGTGTTGAACCTCTTGTTACCTTGATTGAAATTAGCGATGAAAATGGGAAGCGTGAAGGTCAGGTGCGAAAGTATGCGTGAGAGGTAGTGATGGTGGCGGGGGGTGGCAAGGCAGTGCACCATCATGCCTCAGCCACGTGTATGTAATAAAGACGTTGGTGTTAAGAAGGCTAGATACGTACACTCCACATGATTTGCTGTGAGGGTAGAGGGTAGCTGGATGTCTAACAGGTCAGAGGCAAGAGAAAACACATGTTAAATGAGTTGCCATACCGGACGCAGGTGCTGAGTTCCCTCCAAGCTTACCCGCTGCTGGTATGGCCACAGTCCACTTACTGTTTGCTCTTGCCTCTGACCGGCTAAGCATCCCGCTACCCTCTACCCTCCCAGCGAGTCGCGTGTAGTGTGACCGTATCCTTATCTTTACTTGGGTTCCTTGGGTTGTATTTACTGGCAATGCTTTCCTGTGGGCATTTCCTCAGCCGTGTTTAGAAAGTTTCCATGGAACTTAGTCAAGGAATTCCATAGGAGTAATAACTTCCATAGTTAAAAATTTTTGTTTTGTTTTTTTTGTTACGCGGATGTTTATGTACGTCAGCTTTCAGTGATGTGCATTACATGACGCTTGAGAGTAAAATGTGCTCTGCCTTGTAGTTATTACACGTCATTACAGGTTAAAAGCGTGTATTTTCCTCGTGTTAATTATGAAGGTTCTACCAGGAAAGAAATATGAACAAGCATCACTGCCTCACTTCAGCAAATTCGCCATTCCAGGTACTCAAAAGACCATAATACTTACCTCATTCTCCACTCCATTTTGTATCGTAGCATTGTACACAAATCTGACCACTTAGCTCACCACCAACTATGAACCACACCAGTACCCTTCCTTACACACACACACACACACACACACACACACACACACACACACACACACACACACACACACACACACACACTGGCGAATCTTCATTACCTCATCCACTTTATTCTGTACTTCCCTTGCTGTCTTTCATCACACTTCTCCCTCCCCCTCCCGTGAATTCCCCAATTTCCCTTAATCCCAAATACTTCCATCCCCCCAACTCTTCCACTAACACCCTTTCCACAGACGCCACACCCAAACTCCCCCATCCTCCCACCTCATCCATATCTGCACTCCCATCACTTCCTTTCCCAAACTTGAGGTAAAAGAAAAAGAAAAAGATACATGTTCTCCAGGGTTTGAATTTTAAAGAGATACCTTGTCACCAGCGGGAAGAACAACACAAGCAATTAAAAAGACAAAAAGAAAATATGTGATGGGAATTTTTATGCCTGCGGGTCTCTCTCATGTATTTGTATTGCGTCAAAGGGAATTTAATGCATCATGTTAACAAGAGAGGTGTAAAATCAGCCCTTAGTATTACAGAAAGGGTTTTAGAAGCAGCAGGGTTAGAATTCGAGCGAAGGAAGCTGTTTTACATCCCCTGAAGCGATATCTATAAAAAAATGAACGCAACCTAGGCACCCCTGCTCTCCCATTTTCCGTTTCCCGTTAAAGAAAATGGAGTGTTAGGGCGGAGAGGGGTTAGATTTTAGGGTAGACTTTTATATCTCCTTTTTTTATTGTACCGCTATTCCACGCTATATTTTCCCGCCTTTTACCAGTAGTTTGGGTTATATTACATTGTTACACGTCTGCCTCTGTATTAGTTGTGTTTGAATATTGGTGTGTGTGTGTGTGTGTGTGTGTGTGTGTGTGTGTGTGTGTGTGTGTGTGTGTGTGTGTAGGGGGATTCTTGTTGCATTGTTTTGTTTTGGTTTCTCTCTCTCTCTCTCTCTCTCTCTCTCTCTCTCTCTCTCTCTCTCTCTCTCTCTCTCTCTCTCTCTCTCTCTCTCTGTGTGTGTGTGTGTGTCGAAAACCACTTTATCGCCAGAAACGTTAGAAGAATGACAATCCGGTAACATACAATCATCATCAAATCTCGTAGTCTCTTCGTACCTCTCGCATACGCTTTTTTGGAAGGTATGTAACTTACAGACCACGGATACAAGTCCCATGCACGAAAAAAAAGTCGCATTAAATAAAAAGAGCATAGCCTAAATCTTACCAGGATCCCTAATTTTGTGTATTCTTTAACTAGGCCTTTGGTTTTATCCTATTGGAGGTTTTGGAAGGACTTGAATTCCTGTAACGATTGAAGCTGCCGTGAGAGTACTATACCATGCATCTCTCTCTCTAGATAATTGGTGTGTAGAGTTTATATCGTCTGCGTGAACCTGTTGTGAATATCGATAACTTGCACAGTCATTAATTAGACAAAGGCTCTTTTCTCCTAAGTGCCTTGAAAGTTGGCGTAAAAGATTACCCTCCAAGTATAACCTACATTGCCCTTTTATCATTGTATCAGATAAGATTCACAGACCCAAGGACTCGTGTGATGTTTAACCTCTTCAGTATCATGACACGTTTTGATATTTATTCTGCTTACTATTCAGTGGTTTTGTACAGCTTCTGGGTCTTATGTAAGGATTAAAACAGTGAAGGTTCTGACCACTAATTTTCTGTCCTCTATAGATCCTTCCTAATGTAATTAAAATCGTCTAGTCATAACCAAAACTCGTGTTAAAAATGTGTCAGTACTGAAGGGGTTAATGAGCACATGCAAACAGGTGTGACCTTCAGAAAAGACGTGGCTGCTCACGAACATCCTCTCATCAATGCGGTTCAGGTCTATTTATTCCTCCCAAGCGTTGAATATGAGGAATTTCAAGTTAATTTGCCATTTAGGTGAAAACTACGTCATGTGCATTTTTCTCTGAGCTTTTCTTGCAGACTCAAGCTTTAAAAATTCCTATTGAGACAACGGTAAAAGTTTCCCCCTCAAAGTGAAGTGCATGAGAAAAAAAAAAGAACATGCATGATAGCTCAAGTTGCTTCCAATCTGCGTTCCTTTCCTCCACCTTCACTTCTCCGGAAGCCTCGTTCCTCTCACCTTGAGCCTCCAGCCTCCGCCCCTCAGACCTCCCGAAGCCACGAGCGTCACCCGGGAAACACAACTGAATCTTAACTCAAAAACGCAATTGGCCGGCGCTGCTATAAATAGTGTTTCTTGTCGTGGCCTTTCAGCGTGCATGGGGAGGCGGGGGACGAGGGCTGAGGCATAAATTCTCGCGTCCTCGAGGCCACCGCCGGCCACTCCCCCGAAGAACTAAAGCAATGCTCCATTAAGTAAAAGTTTCCATACAAAGAACGCCATGATGGAAGCAGGATATAACCCCCTCCCGACCAGGCTACAATGGCCCCTCAAATCACTGGCAATAAAAGCTATAATGGCCTGCATGTCGAGTTGTGGACGCCGCCTCCGCCGCCACGACCACCACCACCACCACTACTACTACTGCTGCTGCTGCTGCTGCTGCTACCGCTGCCAGATGCACGATCAATACCCCCCCTCCCCCTCGTTCTCTCCCTCCTCCTCTCCTGCTCCCCCGCTAATGCTCTCTTAAATTTATTTGAAATTCGAGTGACTATTAGAACGAGGGCAATAATAGGGGGTTGTAAAAGGGTTAGGGGTTGAAGGGGATGAGGAAGAGTAAGAGGAGGAAGGGGCGCGGTATGGGCACAGGGTTGAGAGGCCGAAGGGAACACAGGAAGGGAAGGCGTGCATTTTTCGGTTGTTATTGTTGCAAGTACTGTATCTATGCATTTTTCACCGTCGTTAATATCTCGTGCATTGCCAAGGGTGTATGCTAATGTCCCCCTCCCCTCTGCGTAACAAGTGGCGGCGTTAGCAACAGTAGTTTAGCAATACCAGTAAGCAGGAAGAGCTCAAAGGTAGCAAGCTAGCGGGAAGAGCTTCAGGGTGTGCGGGTGTTTAGCGGGATCGGCCGAGTCTCGCTGATTTAGAGGAACGATTCAGTATGGATACCTTGCAAAATGCGGAGAGTTCAGAGAGGGTGACTGGGTGAAGCGAGATGCTGTTGCTTGACAAAGACGGAGATTTCATGACCAACACAACGTGGACTCAGGGACACAACTTACTTATGCGCAGCTTTGGGTCATGTTGAGATATTAGTACTTGGTGGAAATTATTTATGTGCAGTGGAAATAATTCTCGATTCTTTTGTTTTTTTTACAATATGAAATCAGTAATGTTTGTGGTTAGGATAAATTAGGTTAGGTTAGTAGGTAGGTAAGGCTGTTATTCCTTTTGTCACCACCACCACCACCACCACTAACAATAACCACCATAATTACCACTAGTATAACCACTC
>NC_059291.1:27034481-27049481 GCF_017591435.1 Portunus trituberculatus
CTCTCTTCTCATTTTCACAAGTGACCCTTAAAGTCTCCATGAAACTACATGCAAACTTTTCCTGAAACGTACCCTGACCTTTTCAAGACACATCGCCTCGCCTGACATGTTGCGTTGCATTTATCATCATCACAGGCAGTTTGTCGCGTCAGAACAGTGAAGGCACGCAATAGTTTAGTTCAGACGTGATTTTCAAGCATTCCTGCGTACTCTGTGTGTGTGTGTGTGTGTGTGTGTGTGTGTGTGTGTGTGTGTGTGTGTGTGTGTGTGTGTGTGTGTGTGTCTCTCTCTCTCTCTCTCTCTCTCTCTCTCTCTCTCTCTCTCTCTCTCTCTCTCTCTCTCTCTCTCTCTCTCTCTCTCTGTTCTGCCATTACTTCCTAAACCACTTTCCTTATCTCTTATCTCCATTGCCTCTCTTCCTCTCTTCTTAACGTCGTCTTCCTGTTCACTTGTCTGTTCTCCCTCACATCTACTTTTCGTTCTCCTCAATCCCTATCTTCACATTCCTTCCTTTCTTTCCTTTTCCACGAGTCTCCCGCTACTTTCCCTGTGCACTCCCTCTCTTTCTTCCCTTTCACTCCCTTCACTCCCTTCCCATTAAGCCTCGCAACCCTTCACTCCCAAAGCCGCGCGCCAGACACTCGGATTAAAACATTTTCGTGTCAGCTTGGGTATTGTAGCGGCACAAGTACGGTATAGTATAGCACACACACACACACACACACAGTTTCACCTCCTGCACTTCATTACTAGCTGCCACTGTTGCGAATTTAACGTCTGAGGTTAGGTTAGTTTTGGTTAGGTTAGGTGAGATGAGGTTAGTTTAAGGTTGAGCTTGAGGTAAAGGTTAAGATTAGGTTACTATGCTTTTCAACAGCTTTGTTACCTCGATTTTCTCGATTGTCTCGGTAACGAAGTGTTGGATCACTATTATACTTTGCCACAGTATATTTCACACCAAGCGCCAATTTTTCACTCCACAGTGCATTACCAGAAGTGTATGAGTAAGCTGCATGCTCTTGACAATTGAGAGAAATTTCCGATATCCGGAGAAGGCATTCAGACAATCACTACTACGTCACAACCTAGTCCCACCCACCTCTCTCCCCCTGTATGTTCCTCCTCTCTATCATTCGTTATCCCCTTCCTCAACAAACCCTATCCTCTCTCTCTCTCTCTCTCTCTCTCTCTCTCTCTCTCTCTCTCTCTCTCTCTCTCTCTCTCTCTCTCTCTCTCTCTCTCTCTCTCTCTCTCTCTCTCTCTCTCTCTCTCTCTCTCGGATTCATAACCTACGGTGCGCGTTGTTTTCCTGAAGTATATAAAAAATGTGGTATACCAACGTAGACTTGTCATTTATTTAGAGTGAAATAATGTGGAAATAAAGCCTTGGTTACGATAACGTGAAGGTTGATAACGAACGAGAATGTTGGCAAACAAGTGGCTTAATGGATGCAACAGTGGGAGTGCCATATACCTCTCATTGGTTGGTGCAAAATTGAAATGAATTGAATTTCAAGAGAGAGAGAGAGAGAGAGAGAGAGAGAGAGAGAGAGAGAGAGAGAGAGAGAGAGAGAGAGAGTTTGTTGAGGAAGGGGATAACGAGTGATAGAGAGGAGGGAACATACATGGGGAGAGGAGTGGGTGGGGCTAGGGTGTGACGTAGTAGTGACTGTCTGAATGCCTTCTCTGGATATCGGAAATTTCTCTCAATTGTCAAGAGTATGCAGCTTACTCATACAATTCTGGTAATGCACTGTGCAGTGAAAAATTAGCTCTTGGTGTGAAATATGCTGTGGCATAGTAGCATAGTAGGTTGTGGTTAGTATAGGTTAGTGTAGGCTGCGTTACGTTATAGCATTCTACCGTGACATGTTGACTTGAGATGCGTCGTTTATCAAGTTTTTTTTTCATTTCCTATTTTTATTTCTTTTTTTTTATATCCGAAGATGAATGAAGTGAAATGAAAACCTGGTTTGGTTTTTAAGTATTCTGCGTGCTTCCCTTCCCTCTCGATAAGGGGAATGACCGACCTTTGTGTGAGTTACGGAGACGTGCCCAACCCCACTCTCTCTCTCTCTCTCTCTCTCTCTCTCTCTCTCTCTCTCTCTCTCTCTCTCTCTCTCTCTCTCACACAAAAAATAATACCGTTGCTGCCTCCATAGAAATAAACTCCAAAAGGAAGAATTATCCAGCGTATTTCTTTTCTTTTCCTTTCATAGTAACTGTTCTTTTTTTCATCTCCTTTCGTTTTTTTCTTATTTCCTGTGTTTTGTAATCTTCCTGTATGCTTTTCTACTGAGTTTGTTATCCTCTCATTTTTTTCCTTACACTTTCTTTGTTTTCAGGGTTTCAGATCACTATTGCATTTTTTATATGTCCTCTCTACACTTCCTCTTACCTTTTTTACTCCCTCCCATGTCAACATAACCCAGTCTTCTAGTTTATTTACTCTCCTGTCCCTCCCTTTTACCTTTTCCTTCTGTTTTTGATCTCCATCACTTCCTGTTCTTTTCATTACCAAATCTTCCAACATGTGTAATTTCTTTCCTTCCTTTCTCCTTCCTGGTCTCCAATCTTTATCATTTGTATTAATCTGTCTCCCTTGCCTTTCTCTTAACATTTCCCTCACCATATTCTGAATAAATTTTGTACTTCATCTCGGCTGCATTCAAAGGTTCTAGTTAAAGTAACACGAATTAGGGAGGCGGTGGCGTAATGGGTAAGATGGTAAGCGTGGGATCGGGCAGACGTCCACGCGTATAGCTTCGAATCCCACCACATACCGCGTTGAAGCTATGCCATTTGCCGACTGGATTGAAGTTTTCTACATGTCACCATGATACCCAAGTTCCAGGTGGTTACACCAAAGATGGGCTTGGGTGAGGCTTGGGTGATGATATGGGCCTAATATGGGTACCACTATAAGTATAAAAGGCGGAAGCTGAACAGCGCTTCCTTCATAATTACTCTTCAAGTATGCCTTCAGGCGTTATAGGCCATAACATTAAAAAGGCTGTTTTTACGGTTCTAGTGTCGGATTGACAAGATTTCTGCATCACGAACAAGGAATACACTCTTGAGAACCTATCTAATAATCTTTGTGGCCTTTGGAAATAGTCGTGGTAGGAAAGGAAAGAAAGGAAAGCGATTCAAAATAAGGTTGTCTCTTACTTGCATAGTACTCCTCCTCCTCTTCTTCTTCCTCCTCCTCCTCCTCCTCCTCCTCCTCCTCCTCCTCCTCCTCCTCCTCCTCTTTTTCTTGACCTCATTTATTCTTGTTTCTCTTTACTCATTCTATTCACATTTCCCTCAATCCGTATCCCACTCATTACCAAATCTTCCTACACGCATCATTCCTTACTCCCTTTCCTTCTTCCCTTTTGTCTTGACCTTACCTGTAGTGGACTTGTTGATGGCAATGTGCTGGCCGTCTTCCCTCTTCCAGGTGACGATCGGGCGCGGTGACCCCTTGGCGCGGCACCGAAGCTTGATGTCACTCCCCTCCTGCGCTATCACGTCATTGGAACTCTCGTTGTCCACTATGTCGGGGGGCACTGGCGGGGACGAGAAGGGAGAGTCAGTGTAAGGGAGTCACACGCCGCGAGGGTTTACTGATAGAAAGGGAGCGGCGGGAGAAGTAAAAGAGAAAATAGTGGCAAGGGGAGACAAGGCTGCTAGTGGTGGGTGAGAGGGGAGACAGGGCTGCTAGTGGTGGTGGTTGAGAGGGGAGACAAGGTTGCTAGTGGTGGCTGTGAGGGGAGACAAGGCTGCTAGTGGTGGGTGAGAGGGGAGACAAGGTTGCTAGTGGTGGGTGAGAGGGGAGACAAGGTTGAGACAGTAATTGGGAGTAGGATTAGCAGTGAGGTGGGAGGGGTGGGGTGGGGTGTGATACAATAAAAGGCGAGGAATAGAGGAGGGGGAGTAGGGGTTGGTTGGGGTTTTGGGTGTGGTATGTCCAGGAGGGTGTCATTATTAGATTACGAAATGAGGGAAATGGAGAGGCCTTGGAGATGATGAAAGAAATGAGTGGGGAAAAAATAGAGGAACATTTCATTCACAAGTGGAAAAATCACACTCAAAAATGCATGAAATATTTGTTCCATTACCACAGAGGAAAGAATTTATCTCCCTCTCCTCCTCCCTTCCAGCGCTCCTCCTTTCCTCTCCCTCCTCCCTCCTCTCTCCCTCCTTAAAAGGGGAAAAAAAAAGACGAAATGAAAATCTCGGAAAGAAAGTTCTCATAATTAAGAGACAAAAAAAAAAAAAGAGAGAGAGAGAGAGAGAGAGAGAGAGAGAGAGAGAGAGAGAGAGAGAGAGAGAGAGAGAGAGAGAGGAATAATGCAGGACTAAACAGAAACTAATTACGTACGACCTTACTATTTGGAAACCTCTTACACTACCACCATCTACACGGAAAACATTTATGAAGCAGCTCATACCGGCCTCTCCATTCTCTCTCTCTCTCTCTCTCTCTCTCTCTCTCTCTCTCTCTCTCTCTCTCTCTCTCTCTCTCTCTCTCTCTCTCTCTCTCTCTCTCTCTCTCTCTCTCTCTGGAATCTTCTATAATATGTGAAGTATTCGCTAGTAAACAGCTCCATGTTAATTTTTTTCTTTATTTAGAGAAAGCATATAACACAGCTTGGTGCCTCGGCATTTTACTCAGTCTGTTTGAGTTTGGTATTCGTGGCTGATTCTATTTTCATACTGTAGTTTTCATCTCGTCGATTTTTACAGGTGTGGATTAGGGGGCGTTCTATCTGAGACTCGCTCATTTGAGGATGGTGTGCCTTTTTGCTGCAGCTGTAAACATTGTCATTGATGTCCCTCCAGATGGAGTTCGCGGAAGCTTATATGATATCGATGACCGGATAATATCTTTTCTGCGGCGTGAATATCTTGGGTATCTGCAGTTAGCGATTAATTTATTCAATATGGGGAGGCGGTGGCGTAGTGGAAACGGTGGTGAGTGTGGAATGGGGCAGACGTCCATGTGTAGGTTCGAATCTCACCACGTGCCGCCTTGAATCTTTGTCATTTGTCGAGTGGTCTAAAGTTAGTTATATGTCACCCTGATACCCAGGTTCTAGGTGGAGGTGTAATTGCCGTACACCAAAGATGCGCTTGGGTAGGTGATATGGGCCCTAATATGGGTACCACTATAAATAAAATTGCCTGCACCGCGAATGGATATGAGCTGGGCAGCGCTTCCCGTATTCTTTAAGTATACCTACAGGCGCTGTAGGCCATATCATAAAAAAAGTACTGAGACGCATTTTTACCTTGAGTTTTGGGTGTGATTAGACGGTTTTATTTACATGAGGAAGGGTCTATGGAGGTTTGAAATTTAATGGCGAGAGTCTTTACTATTTTAATCACCACTTAAGTTTCTGGAGCTGCATAAAATCACCATATAGAAAGCAGAATGAATATGAAAACGTGCCATGGTACTGAAGAGGTTAAAATGATTTGTCATTGGGCTGCAACTCAGGGATTTCGTTTCATTGCCTCAACACTGCAGTCTCTCTTTTTTTTGCCGTCTTCGTGGTGTTCATTCTGACCCAGAGCTGAATCTATAAGGCAGAAGAATTTCCGATGTGTACTTGTTTCCTGGGATTTGTATTTGACCGACGCCTTACTTGAATACCTCACCTTTGTTATATTAAGGCAGCATGTATGAAGGCACTGTCTCTCCTTAGCGTCTTGGCTCATACATCTTGGTGAAATGACAGACAAATCATCCTTCTCTTACATCGAACTCCTATTTTTACTGAGTTGAGTGTGTTTATGAGGTTTATTAAGTTTATTAAGTTTTCGTCAATATCTCCATGAATGAAACTTAAATTTTGTTTCTTTCATACTCTTTCTGTAGTGAGAGAGACAATTAACTGAAGTTTTTTTTTTCTACCGTTTTTCTCTCATGCTGTTAAATCTTCCAACCCTGTATGAACGAGCCGCCCTCTTTCTTACTGTTCTCACCATAACTTTAACTCAAACTAAAATGAAAACGAATATAATCTCTCCCTCACAAAAGAAGAAAAGAATAGATAAATGAATGAAAAGATAACTAAATATAGTCTCTCTCCAATAAATACCCCTTTGCGTTCAAGAAAACACAGCAATTCCTTGTAAACATAGCGCCCCTCACAAAAAAACAACTTAACAAAAAGATGAAATAAAAATAAGAAAATAGATAAAAAAAGTAAAAGGAAAATCCATCCCCATGAAAAAAACCCCAATAAACACACCACCCCCGCAAAAAAAAAAAAAAAAGCCACTCACTGAAAGAAAGCACCCTAAAAAATTAATAAATAAATAAACATAACATAAAAGAAGAAAGATTCCCGAGAAAAGAATCCCCAAAACACGCTCCACGCCTGAAAAGAAATAAAAACACTATATATTTCCTGAAAAAAAATGGGAAAAAAAAACAAATGAATAAATAAATAAACAACAGAAAAGTGAATAGAAACGCCTCACCACACGACTCCCAATCACCCCCGGGACTCACCAACCACTGTGAGGTATCCCGCGATGGTCATGGCGGAGGCAGTGTTGATCTGGCACATGTACTTCCCAGTGTCCGTCTCCCTTACGTTCCTGATGTGGAGGTAGTAGGTGTTCTGGCGCTTGTCTCTGCTGACCGTGATGCGATCGTTGCGCGTGATCACGTGATTGGACACCGTCAGGATGGCAGAGTTCTCGTAATGAATCCACGCCACCTGTAAGAAGTGGAAGGAGAAAAGAGCTTGTGAGTGGAGAAGTGGATAAGTGGATGAGTTGACAGGGAGTGAAAGGCAGTATGTTTTTTCATATAAGTTGGAAAAGCTGGCCAAGGGCAACAAAAAGAAAGAAAAAATCCCCTTGAAGGTCCGAAACAGTCAGTCAAAAAAGGAAGGGATAAATGTCTTGAAACCACCCTATTTATAAAGTCGAATCATAGGAACTTGGAAATACAGAAGGAGGCAGGGAATACCAGAGTCGGCTTACGAGTTGATTAGGTGGATTCAATGGACAGGGAATTAAAGTCTGCTTTTAGTGATGGGTGGATAAGTGGATTGTGTAAACTGGAATAGAAAGTCTACATTTAGACTGAGCGGACATGAAGTGAAAAGTTGTAGGGTTTTTATGGGTGATTGAGTGGATGAGTGAAGTGAGGCAAGGACTGCAAGGAGGAAAAATGTAAAGAGGGCGAGTTTAGCATGAGAGAGAGAGAGAGAGAGAGAGAGAGAGAGAGAGAGAGAGAGAGCATATATATTAAGGGAAAGAAAAGTGCAGTTAAAATGATAAAGGGCAAGAATGGAAGGAGAAAAACGATACAAATGAAAAAAAAAATGCAAAGGGGACAAGTAAGAAAAATGAATGGGACAAAGGTGAGAGTGAGTGTAAGGCAGATAAGTAATAGAAGAAATGGGAAGAGATGAAATAGTATAATGGGAATACATAATGTCAGAAGTAGAAAACAGAAAAATGGCAGCGAGAATAATGGTATAGAAAACAGCCATTTGAGTTAAAAAGGTGATATTAGGAACAATTTGAAAGTAAAAAAGGTGGAAATAGTTCAAGTGATATTGAGGAAACTGGTGAAAGGGAAATAGGTGTTTGGGAGAGAGAGGGAAATAGTGGTGTGCAGGTGACAGGAGAGGAAAGGAGTCTGCCGTTCGTAAATAGGCAAAAGAAAAAAAAAAGTACTCAGGGGAATGGGTAGAACAGTCGGAGGAAGTGAATGAACGTGTAGGTAAATGGGATTGAATTTTTTTTAATCTTTGCTTATATTTATCTACTATTTTCTACTTTTCGCTTACTTGTCTGTCTACAAACTATCTGAATCCCATTATTTGTACCTTTATAATAACTTTTGGATATCTATATTTCTCTGACAAGTTCTTAGGTTTTTTTTTTTTTTATTTTGCAAATGTCTATCCTTAAACTTACTTGTCATTCTATCAATCTCCTTATTAGTTTAAATTTACGTACCAATTTGTCCTTTACGCATTCACATAGCCTCACATAGCCATTCCATCACTTGTCCATTTAACCCCTTCGGGACTGGGACACACTTTTACCTTGAGATTTGTGTACGATTAGACCATTTTATTGACATTAGGAAGGGTATATGGAAGTCACAAGATTAATGGCCACAGTCTTCTTTATTTCGATTCCCAACATAAGTTTGTAAAGCTGTATAAAATTACCAAATAGTAAGCAGAATGAATTTTAAGACACGTCATGGTACTGAAGAGGTTAACAGCATCCCGAACCTCGTCTCTCTCATACACTATACAATATTCACACGTTCTACTGTATATGCACAAGTATCTATTTCACAATTTGTCTATTTAGTTAAGTGATTAATTGAAAAAAAAATTCTTTTGTGGCATCGTTGCAACAAAGGTCATATGGCGCCGAGATGTAAAATTCCTTAACTAAAAATACTACTAATGTAAAACTGAAACGTAAAAACGGTTTATTTCAGTACATCCATTTACTCATGCCTTTTCCTTCCTCCCCCCTTCTCTCTCTCTCTCTCTCTCTCTCTCTCTCTCTCTCTCTCTCTCTCTCTCTCTCTCTCTCTCTCTCTCTCTCTCTCTCTCTCTCTCTCTCTTTTTTTTTTATTTAAACATAACTTTATACAAAGAACATGTACCCAAAGGCGCACTGTCGTGTGCTACCTATTCTAAGGGTACTACAATCTATTTCTCTACAATATTTACAAGACTTAAAAATAGATAATATACAAGATGGTCAGCATGTAAATGGAGCACTATTCGTTTCACTTCACTACACTGAGTGTCACGTCACAAAGAGTGTCAGAGGAGTTGGCAGTGTCTGTCTCCACTTATGTGCCATCAGTTTGACACTGTGAGTGTTCATCTCCTGGACGTGAGGCACCGCGGCCGTGAACAAGTTCCACATCCTGGAGACGCGTCCTGCGAAGGTGCGTTGATGCTGACACCCGTGGGATCGCGGCACCTCTACGGCGTCACCACCATTGAGCACCGTTCTCGTGCTCCGTGCGGTGACTCTCAGAGGATGACGCAGCCCTGCCAGATGTGGCACTCTTTGCACCTGTGCCTTATGGAACACTACGATCGCCGCCACGTCTCTGCGGTGTTCCAGTGAATCAAGGGGACGCTCAGGCTCTGGGTGAGGTGGTAGTGCAGCATCTACTAGCCGTATGGCGCGGCGTTGGATGCTGTCCAGTCTCCTTCTGTGTGTGGCGGCACAGGACATCCAGGAGAGCTGCGTATTCAAGGTGGGGCCGCACCTGTGCCTTGTACAGCAGCAGTCTCCCTTCCTGTCGAGGAAACTGGCGATCCTTCTGAGAGCGGAGATCCTGTGAGAGGCTTTCTTGGCAATGGTTTTGACATGGCTGTCAAACCTCAGCCCTCGATCCACCTCCACTCCAAGTATCTTGACGTCATCTTGGAGTGGGAGAGCAGCAGCGCCAAAGACAACTTTCCTGCCATTGCTGCCATGGCGGCTGGGGACCGAGAGACAACCATTGCCTGTGTCTTCTCCGGCGCGAATGTCACTTGCCAGCGAGCACCCCACTCCTTTATCACTCGTAGCTGCTGATTGATGGCCTCAGCAGCCCGCCCACTGTCCTGGCGTGGATAGGTATAGGAGAGGGTGCAGTCATCAGCATAGGCCATGACTCCTGGCAGTAGCTGGAGAAGATCATCCACGTAGATATTCCACAGGAGTGGGCCAAGAATTGAACCCTGTGGCACTGATGCCTCCACAGGCAGGGACTCAGATGTTTGCCCGTTGACAACCACCTTGAGGCTTCTGTCCTGCAGGTAATTTCCCAGGAGTCGTAGCAAGCCACCCTGGATGCCTTTAGCACGAAGCTTTTCTAGTAATCCGTTGTGCCATACTTTATCAAAAGCTCCTGCTATGTCCAAAGCAACCACTATAGTGTCCTTGCCGTCGTCGAGGGCGTCCTGCCACTGCCTGGTGAGAAGCATCATTAGGTCGGAGGTTGACCTTCCAGGTCTGAACCCAAACTGTTGGTCTGAGAGGAGGGCATTGTCCTTGAGATGGCTACACACCACCTCTGCCACGACCCTCTCAAACACTTTACCCACCACTGACAACAGGGATATGGGTCTGTAGTTTTTTGGGTCCGTCCTGGAGCTTTTTGTGTGCAGGAACTACTCGAGCCTCCTTCCACACTGAAGGCCAGACGTTTTCCCGTACACAAGTTGTGAAGACTTGGGTGAGAGGGGCAGCCAGTTCCTGGGAGCATCGCTTCAGCAGGTGCGGGCTGATGTCATCAGGGCCGGTGGCTTTCTGTGTGTCCAGCCCCCGCAATAATCGCTTCACCTGCTGATGCGTCACCTCCACCATGGTGACAGTCTTCTCACATTGCTGGACCAGCTGAGGCGGTGGCTGCTGTGGATTCCCGACCTTCATTTTTCCAGCAAACAAGGAAGCCAGCAACTGTGCCCTCTCCTTACTGCTGGTGGCGACAGTACCGTCCTGCTTGCTGAGGGGAGGGATGGATTCTTGGTGGCCAGTTCCTTGTTTGTCCTTAACAAGGGACCACCAAGTTTTGTTTCCTACGCCAGTGCCACACAGTTTCCGGCGCAGGCTTTCCCCTCTCTCTCTCTCTCTCTCTCTCTCTCTCTCTCTCTCTCTCTCTCTCTCTCTCTCTCTCTCTCTCTCTCTCTCTCTCTCTCTCTCTCTCTCTCTCTCTCTCTCTCTCTCTCTCTCTCTCTCTCTCTCATATACACTATATAACACCCTCACTAAAATATAATCTCACTCTGCCGCCTTAACCCCTTCAGTACGATGACGCGTTTTCATATTAATTTTGCTAACTATTTGGCGACTATATACAGCTTCAGAAACTTATGTGGGGATTAAGATAGTAAAAACTCTAGCCATTAATCTTTTGACCTTTTGACCCTTCTTAATGTCAATAAAATCGTCTAATCGTACTCAAAACTCAAGGTAAAAAAGCGTCATGGTACTGAAGGAGTTAAAATCAATCACTCCACCTGCCCATGTTATCTCGCCACTTGCTGACCTTGTGGGAGCCGAGATTGTCCACTCTGCAGGCGAAGCGCACATTTCTGCCTTCTGAGACGGTCTGGTTCTGGATCTCCGCCAGAAAGATGGGATCCCGCGACACCACGCCTGCAGGGAGGGGAGAAGAGAGGGGGTCAGTTGAGGACGAGAAACACACCAAGGAGGAGGAGTAGGAGGGATAGAGAAGGAAGTTAAAGGAGGAGAGGAAACAAAAGGGAGAACAGGAGGAGTCGTCATGGTAGGTACATACTAGAAGGAGATGAAGCAGGAGGGTGAGAGGAGGGATAAGTGATATCAGTAGGTAAGGAAGAGAAGCACGGAGTCAGTTGATGATGGGACACAGCAAGGAAGAGGAAGAAGAGGAGGAGGAGGAGGAGGAGGAGGAGGCAGAGGAAGAGGAGAAGGAGGAAAAGGAAGGAAAGGTGATGTCAGTAGGTAAGGGGAAATGTAGAGGAAGGAACCAATAAGAATATATAAAGGGAGGGAACTGGGGGGAAGAAGGAAGCACGTATGATAGATATAAGGATATAGAGACGCTTGGGATGGACTGAGACACACACACACACACACACACACACACACACACACACACACACACACACACACACACACACACACACACACACACACACACACACACACACACACACACACACACACACACACACACACACACACACACACACACACACACACACACACACCATGAGTCGTGGACGAGGAGGAAGGAAGAAGGGTGAGGTGGAGGAGGAGGAGGAGGAGGAGGAGGAGGAGGAGGAGGAGGAGGAGGAGGAGGAGGAGGAGGAGGAGGAGTTGAAGGTTGTGAGGCACGATAAGAGGAGAAAGTCGGGTGGAATAACAAGAGGGAATCCATTATGACGCGTGGGTGAATGTGTCTTGCTGTGCGACAAGGCGCTGCATTGTAAATAACGTAGTAATGCCTCTCTGAATTTAGCGCTTTAGTCCAATAATTTTGAGGTAATACAGCAGGAGCGGCCGCTGGTTCGAGGAGTGACGTTCAACAGTGATCAGAGGAAAATATCATGTTTGTGGTTTCTTGTGTTTGTTGTGGCTTGAGGCAATACTAATTAAGTACCGTATTTTTTTTTGTAGGAGGGAAAAATGGAAGGAAAAAAGTGAGGCAATTATGAGAAGAAAGATGAATATTAATCCAGTAGGATGAGGGAAGGAGCTAGAATAAAGGGAATGCGAGACGAGGGAAGGACAAGCAAGTAAAAGAACTTTATGGTTTTCTGTGGTATGAAAGGCAAAACCTTACGTCAAGATATTGGAATATAACATTTTAATGATACTAATGGTATTAACACACACACACACACACACACACACACACACACACACACACACACACACACACACACACACACACACACACACACACAAGAAAAAAAATATCTTGATAAAGTGAGAGAAAACAACAGAACTTGCTCATATCATATAGTGATACATTCAATCGTTTAAAAACCACATGGTCTTTATCTCCCTGCAAGACAAGCAAGCTGCTGCAAGGGGCTCTCCTTATTGACAGTGCTGAATGTGCAATGCGTATGTCAGCTCGGTGGACAGAATATACTGGCTTTGCATTGGCTGAGAACTGTGTTGGGAAGTATTGTCATTGTTGGTGCTGCGGATGTCAGTCGTGAAGGAATGACGCGTGTTGGTCTGATGGCTTCCTGAGGGTTTTCATTCTCTACCACCACCACCACCATTATCTTTACAGCAACAACAACAAAACAACAACAACAACAACAACAACAACAACAACAACAACAACAACAACAACAACAACAACAACAACAACAACTACTACTACTACTACTACTACTACTACTACTACTACGTATTATTATTCGAAATACAAGGAGATATAACAAACCAATATCTGTACATTCTTTCCTTTCATTATCTTCTCTTTTCGATCAGTGCTTGACATCTTCGCTCCTTCTCCCTCACTCTCTCCCTCTATTTCCTTCTTTACTAACCCTCTCTCCCCTCCTTCCCTCACTCTTGCCTCCCACACATCCTGGCTGATGTACGCGCCGTGTGATACGTGAGTGGAACGTGTGCGCCAAATGTTCCTTGTTTCAAAAACAAGTTGCGAGCAAAAAAAAAAAAAAAAAAAAAAGGCAAAAAAAGAAAAATGTCAAGAGATGAGGGGAGGTCGAGAGAGAGAGAGTAGAGGGGAGAAGGAGAGAGCAGTAAAGGGGAGCGTAGTTAGAGAAGTAAAGGGAAGACTATATTTTTTTCCTCCTTACTTTCTCACCTCCCCCGCCTTATTTCTCCCTTTCCTCCCTCTCTCTCCCTCCTTTTCTCTGGCGGCCTCCCTTTTCACCCCCTTCTCTCCTTACTTAACGAGACACTTAGTACGATTTACAACACCCCGTCAAGATGCAAGACCAGATTTAGTAGAGGAGAGTGTTGGAAAAGTGGAGGGAATTGCTCATAAGGAGGAAAGAGGAGAGGTAGGAGGAGAGAGGGAGGGAGAGGGAAGATAAAATATGAAGGAAGGTGGTGCTAATGTGTCTGAGAGGAAAACGAAAGGGAAATAATTAACTGGAGAAGAGAAATGGATGGTTGACTAATGCGATACCAAGTTGATGCTGACGAGAGAGAGAGAGAGAGAAAGAGAGAGAGAGAGAGAGAGAGAGAGAGAGAGAGAGAGAGAGAGAGAGAGAGAGAGAGAGAGAGAGAGAGAGAATATTGAGCTTTAAATGCGATCAATATTTTGAAAATTGTCTCTTTCCTCCTCCTCTTCTTCCTCCTCCTCTCTCACTCATAATTTATCTATCGTGAATCTATCCATCCATCGTCTTCTGCCTAAATAATGAAGGAGGAGGAGGAGGAGGAGAAGGAAGAGGAAGAAGAAGAAGAAAAAGAAGCCCCAGCATGCAGTAATAGCATAAAATATAACACTGGAAGAATGCGAGTCAGGCATAATAAGCGGACCACACAATATCCTCTCAGAATATTCGTGTCTCGGATAACAGAAAGGCTACAATCTTCCTTCAATAAGAGGAGGAGGAGGAGGAGGAGGAGGAGGAGGAGGAGGAGGAGGAGGAGGAGAAGGAGGAGGAGGAGAAAGAGGAGAAAGAGGAGAAGGAGGAGGAGGAAGCGGAGGAGGTGGGAGAGCAAGATGAGGTGGAAAGAAAAAAAAAAGGAAAAGCGACAAAAAAAGGGAAGAAATTAAGGAGCAAGTTAGAAGTAGAAAAGAAATGAACAAAGGAAAAGGAACGGAAGAGAAAAGAGGAGGAGAAGGAGGAGGAGGAGGAGGAGGAGGAGGAGGAGGAGGAGGAGGAGGAGGAGGAGGAGGAGGTTGGTGGCGTGAAAAGATTCGTGTTCCAAAAAGAGAGAAAGAAAAAAAAAAGATAATATTGAAGGAGTGATAAAAAAGGGTGGCAAGAATTGGGAAGGTGACGGGATATTTGTGTGCGAGGTAGTAAAAGAGGGGAGGAGGAAGAAGAGGAAGAGTAGGGAGAGGAAGAGGAAGAGGAGGAGGGAAGAGGAAAGGTGCAGATTTTCAATGGAAACACTTTTAATGAAATTTTCTGATAAATTGACCAATATATCAAGTGTTAGGTGGATGTATTCCGAGTGTGGTGGTGGTGGTGGTAGTGGTGGCGTCGGTAGTGGTGATAGTGGTGGTGGTGGTGAGGATGAAATTAGTGGTTTGATAGTAGTATTCTTAGTGAGCAATAGTAGTGGTGGTTAGAGGTAGTGATAATGTGAAATAGTTATAGTGGGAGTGGTTGTGGTAGTGATAGGAATGTTGTAGTGTTGGTTGATGCAGTGCTGATACACGTAAAAGTGGTAATAGAAAAGCTACAGGAAGGTACAAGTAACTTTTTGGTTATTGAGAGTAGTTGTGAGTGTTTGGATCATTTGGTGCGGCAGGTACAGTACACAGGAACAGTTGTGGTGGGAGGTGAAGTGACATTCTGTACTGAC
>NC_059291.1:27054481-27059481 GCF_017591435.1 Portunus trituberculatus
TTGTTTTGGTTTTATTTCTTAGTTTTTTTAGTTTTTCTTTTTCTATCGTTTCCTTGCTTTTCTTTTTGTTTTCGTTTCGTCTTGTATATTCTTTCCTTTGTTTTCTTTTTTCTCCCTTCTGCCCTTGTATTCCAGCTGGATTCTTCTTTCCTTCTTTCTCTTTTCTTCCCTTCGCTTTACTTAATATCTTCTGTCATTCTCTTAACCAATTTTTTCCTTCACTTTTCTTTCCCTTCCCATTCTCTCCCCTTAGAATCTTGTCCTGTCCTTTGCCTTTTCTTCCTTTCCTTTCCCTTCTCTTCACTTCTCTTCCCTTCCCTTCTTTATCCTTCCTTCCCTTCCCTTCCCTTCCTTCCTTCCTCCTTCCTCTCCTCTCCCTTCCCTTCCCTCCCCTCCCCTCCCTTACACCCTCCCCTCCTTTCCTTCCCTTACACCCTAACGCTACCAGCACATCCCTAGCCACCAGCCCCTTCGTCCCCAAGACACCCCGGAAGTGGCTGGTAATTAAGGGATGCTGCACCTTCGTCGGGATTAGCTGGGTTTAAAATAATTACGAAACTTTGCCCCTAAACAAGGAAGTATATGCGTGGTCAAGGCTAGGGAGAGGGAAAGGGGGGGCAGGTAATTTTGTGATATATTTTTCGGTTCCGCCAACTCCTAAGTCTCAGGAAAGGATAAAGATGGTAGGGGAAGGGAATGGGGGGGGAAGGAAAGAGGTAAGGGGGGGATTATGGGGAGGAAGAGTAGGAGAAGAAATGTAGCAGTGAGGAAGGTTGGTAGTTTGGTAGGTAGGAAGGGAAGGTAGGTAGAGAAGTTCATAAGGAGGATAGGGAAGGAAATGCTTAGGGAAGGAAGGAAATCGTTGCGGGTGTGGAAAGTTGTTATACTGTAGAGAACGTGTGGAGAGAGAGAGAGAGAGAGAGAGAGAGAGAGAGAGAGAGAGAGAGAGAGAGAGAGAGAGAGAGAGAATAAGAGATGAAATGTTGGGAAAGTGGCGTGGTTTAGAGACAAGACAAGTGTACCATTGGCCCGAAACAGAACCAATCCCATTTAGCACTACAGCTCCCTCGCCACCGAAGAGCCAACGCCACACCATTATCACGCCCTTCCCCACCGCCCATTAAGATCCCGCTGCTTATAACTGCAATGCGATTATCCTGCTATTATATACCCGTTTTCTATTACCCTAACACCACTACCACCACCACCACCACCACCACTGCTGTCACCGTTTTCTCCACCTCCTCTTCCTTTTCTTCTTTCCTCTTGTTGTTGTTGTTGTTGTTGTTGTTGTTGTTGTTGTTGTCTATTCATCTTTTTGATTTGTTCTTATTTAGTTTCTTTCTCTTATGTAGCTTTTTGCTTATTATTTTTGTTTTTTTTTCTTATTTCTTATTCTTGTTGTTAATGATGTTAATGTTTCCTTGTAACTGTTCTAAATCTTGTCTTATGTTATTGTTTTTCTTGTTTATCTTCTGCTCCTCTTCCTCTTCCTATGTCTCTTCCTCCTCCTCATTCTGTTCGTCCTACTTGTCCTTTTCGTCCTCCTCCTCCTCCTCCTCCTCCTCCTCCTCCTCCTCCTAAAAACTGTGAACGCTTGTTAATATATTCAATATCTAAACTTGAAACATCGCATCTATAAAGTTATTTTAATACACTGCCACAATTCGTACCGTAGTCTCTCTCTCTCTCTCTCTCTCTCTCTCTCTCTCTCTCTCTCTCTCTCTCTCTCTCTCTCTCTCTCTCTCTCTCTCTCTCTCTCTCTCTCTCTCTCTCTCTCTCTCTCTCTCTCTCTCTCTCTCTCTCTCTCTCTCTCTCTCTCTAAGCCTGTCTTTTCTGTTTCATCTGCCTCGTAATTTCTTGGGATGCGTTTTACTCTCACACTCTCACTTGTGCTCTGCCTCTCACTCTCTCCCTCTCCCTCTCTTCCCCTCACTTTCCTATACAACTTCCTACCACTTCACCCCTTCATAAGTGGAGGGGGAGAGCGAGAGAGGGAGAGGGAGAGGTAGAGAGGTAGAGAGAGAGAGAGGAAGAGAGCCAAGCATCTCGTATGCTCTCCCCTATTTTAAAATCTTTCCTATTTGCTTTCGGAATAACTTAAATGTAAATAGAGGGAGAGGTAGAAGAGGCGGCGGCTGTAAGGATGAACGGAGAGAAGGAATGGGAAGATCAGAGAGAGAGAGAGAGAGAGAGAGAGAGAGAGAGAGAGAGAGAGAGAGAGAGAGAGAGAGATGTAACAAGCCCTACAACAACAACAAAAAAATCACACATGAAAAAACACAAATTAAATTAAGATAGAAAAAATAAAAACATGAAACGAAAAGAAAACAAAGAAACACGAAATCAAAACAAACGAACCCACTAAACTAACGAAACAAACAAATGAACTACGAATTTCTCCAAGAACTGTGCTTAAAACCTCTCGCTGTTGGAAAGACTGTTGGGAGGAGGAGGAGGAGGAGGAGGAGGAGGAGGAGGAGGAGGAGGAGGAAGGGAACAGAGGGAGGAGGGATATTGGACCACCTCTATGGAGCTCGGAATTAAATTATCACTCAGGTAAAACAGATTATCTCATTAAAGCGCTCAAGTAATATTGGCGTATTTTATAATGGAGGATTGGGGGAGGGAAGGACGGAGGATGGGAGGAAGGGAGGGAGGAGAGAGAGAGAGAGAGAGAGAGAGAGAGAGAGAGAGAGAGAGAGAGAGAGAGAGAGAGAGAGAGAGAGAGTGTGAGAGAGTGAGGGAGGGAGGGAGGGAAAGATGTTTAGGGAGAGGGAGATGAAGAGTAGAGGTTAAGTTGAGAGAGAAATCAAATTAGGCGAAAGTACAGAGGAGAAGAAGAGAGGGAAAGAGGGAGAGAAGGAGAGGGAGAGAGGGAGTAAATGCAGGTAAAGGAGGGAGAGGATAAATGAAGGGAAGTGAAATATGAGAGAAATTAGGATAACTAGTGAACTCCAGATGCGGAAATGTGGAGATACAGAAAGATACATAAAGGGGAAAGATAAATTGACTGATAGATAGATAAGAGAGAGCAAACACACACACACACACACACAAAAAAAAAAAAAAAAAAAAAGGTAAAGGGAAATGAAATCAAATGAGGAGCAGATGTATGTAAAGAGACAGACGGACAGACAAAGGGACATATTCACACAGGTATCTAGACTAACAAATACAATAAGGGAGGTTGAATGAATAGACAGGTACAGAAGCACATTGTAAGGAAAGAACACATCCTTCTTGACTGACATATAGATAGATAGACATTAAGTAAAAAAAAAAAAAAAACACGTTGATTTTACAGACAGGGTCGAAAAACAAAGCTACATTGATGGACGAATAGATAGACACACACACACAAAAAAAAAAGAAAACACACACACACACACACACACACACACACACACACACACACACACACACACACACACACACACACACACACACACACACACACACACACACACACACACACACACACACACACACAAAGAAACAATAAAACAGAAATAACGAGGTAGGCAGAGAACAAGTGAACAAAATAGATAGACTAAAAGATAAAAAGACAAAGAGGCTAGACGAAAATAAAAAAAAAATAACTGACAAAAACAAACTAATGTCACAGAACAGGAGAGAAAAAAAGGAAAAAAAGAAAAAGCAGACAGATAGAAGGCTAAACAATCATAGAACAGGTTAGGAAGAAAGGTAGACAGATAAATGGAAGGAGGGAAAGAGTGAGACAAGGCAGGGAGGGGAGATGGAAGGGAGGGAAAGGGGAGAGGGAGGAGTCATCAGTCAGCAGGTGGCGGGCCGGCGAGCAAAGTGTGGAGGTGTAGAGAGGAGAGTCATCAATCACGAGGCAGGTGAGAGAGGGTCACCTGCCTCACCTTTAGAGAGAGAGAGAGAGAGAGAGAGAGAGAGAGAGAGAGAGAGAGAGAGAGAGAGAGAGAGAGAGAGAGAGAGAGAGAGAGAGAGAGAGAGAGAGAGAGAGAGAGAGAGAGAGAGAGAGAGAGAGAGAGAGAGAGAGAGAGAGAGAGAGAGAGAGAGAGAGAGAGAGAGAGAGAGAGAGAGAGAGAGAGAGAGAGAGAGAGAGAGAGAGAGAGAGAGAGAGAGAGAGAGAGAGAGAGAGAGAGAGAGAGAGAGAGAGAGAGAGAGAGAGAGAGAGAGAGAGAGAGAGAGAGAGAGAGAGAGAGAGAGAGAGAGAGAGATGGTGTTAGTAAGGAAATCAATGTTCAACTGTGCAGAGGTACTGATAAGATAATGACTAAGATAATGATCGATAGTGATGGGAAGATATTGATAGTGAAATAGAGGTAGGAGGATAAGATGGTGGGAAGAATACGGTCATTGTAAGATAGAGATTGTAAGAGTTAACGTTGAGATGGTGACAGTGAGAGAATAAACGTTAAATTGTGCTGTAAAACGAGAATACCGATTGGTGTACGAGAGAGAGAGAGAGAGAGAGAGAGAGAGAGAGAGAGTGGGTAAAAATAAAAGATTATGAGAGAAGTTTACCAACAAGTATCAGGGGGAGAACTTGATACGCAGAGAGAACAGAGAACGGGGAACACACACGCTGCGTTACTTCCCGGTTTCCTTTCCAGTGGGCAATATTTGAGGGACACACTATTCTAAATCAAACAAATATCATCTTGTAATTCTCTTGTTCTAAATTAAGTTATGTAAATTGCTCGTATAGTCCAAAAAGTCTGCTGCTGCTTGCTTATTCATTCAGTTCCTATGTGTTGCTTATAATTGAACTTTTTATTACTAATTTAAATATGTACAGTTGTTTGAAGAAACAATGTCATAAGAAAGTAGCAATGGTCATCTCTCTTTTCACTTTTCATTCTATATGTCTTGAAAGGAATAGATAATAAAAGTGAATAAGTAAATATAAATAAAGCATATTTAATGTTTCTATATATCAATTAGTAGTCTGTGGTACGATACGTTAACGTCTTTAGTACTGGTTCGCATTTCTTTTAACCTAAAGT
>NC_059291.1:27064481-27074481 GCF_017591435.1 Portunus trituberculatus
ACATCTAATTCAAAATAAAAAAGAAAGTAATTCCCCTAAAACACCCATCAAAAATATTCACACACAAATGATAACAAAAAAGCACCAGATGACAACACAAACACAGGAGCAGAGTTAGAACCAAAGACACGTGGGAGTTACAAATACACGTTACTGGGAGGGGATTGTAGCCTTTGGGTTGGGGGGAAGGAGTACAGCAGGCGGGTGTGGGGGTGAGAGGGTGTTCATGCGATAGTTGAGGGTGCGCCAAGGGATCCACCAATGGGGAGGAAGGAGGTCCGGGAGGGCTAATTGGAAGAATCAATATGCAGAGTGACGACAAAATTGGGGGACCTCAATTTCCTGTTGGCAAATTTGAAACATTCATACGTGCTTTTGTGTGGTACTCTTTGTGTGTGCGTGTGTGTGTATGAGAGAGAGAGAGAGAGAGAGAGAGAGAGAGAGAGAGAGAGAGAGAGAGAGAGAGAGAGAGAGAGAGAGAGAGAGAGAGAGAGAGAGAGAGAGAGAGAGAGAGAGAGAGAGAGAGAGAGAGAGAGAGAGAGAGAGAGAGAGAGAGAGAGAGAGAGAGATTTGCATAAATTTCAGACTTAAATAAATTTCAGACTTAAAACACACACACACACACACACACACACACACACACACACACACACACACACACACACACACACACACACCTTGAGGTCCCTTTTAGCTGATTCTTCCTTCATTTTAAGAAGAATGGCACGTGAATGTGGATAATTTTCAGTTTGCCTTTGATCCTTGGCATTAGTGTAACTAGACTGCCCTTGTTGCCTTGTCATTGTTCCACCGTTATTTTATTATTTTACTTTTTTTTTTTATATAACAGGAGGGAATCTGGCCAAGGGCAACAAAAACGACTAAACAAAAAGGCCCACTTAGATGCCGGTCCCCAATCAGATATAAGAAAGATAGTCATAAGAATGGATGAATGTTTTAAAACCTTCCTCTTAAATGAGTTCAGGTCATAAGAAGATGGAAATCTGTACAGAAGCAGGTAGGGAGCTCCAGAATTTACCAGAGGAAAGGGATGAATGATTGAGAGTACTGGTTAACTCTTATGACAGTATTGGTTGGCAGTGGTATCCTGTAGTGTGCCTTGAAATGGATTTATTGTGTGTTTACTAATCCTATCTCTATGCTTTAACCATTCTTAAGCAAAAGGAGCGCTTGGTGGATTATAGAACTATGTAATATAGAAATTTTCAAATACTTTGGACGAAATTAAACGAATGTATAGTTTTTCTGAGTAGTGGAGACTACTGTGTGCATATGTTTTAGAGTTCAAATGTGAAAGATAAGTAAGTAACAGGACAAGGGATGATTTTAGACATTCTTAACAGCATGGCAAGACATTAGATAAGTGTCGACAACTCCAAACAAAAGAAATCTCCCCACTGCAGTATACATTTTGTTCTTTATTTCTTCTTTTCCGTCGGAGTTTTCAATGATTCAACACTTTGTTTCAGCAGGAACTTTTTAATACTGGAAATATGTGGAATGCAGAATAAGCTAGCCGTGAATTACAGATTCTGATTATTTCATCATGTTTAGCAAAAGAAATGAATGTTTTCTTCAGCAGATTTTACCAATAACACAAGTTAAGACTCTCATTACCGGGCATTTCCTGTAATTGGGAGTGATTGATGTTTGCAACTTTTAAGTTCATGCGGACTTGTGACTATAATTGATGGGAATGTCTTTGAAGTTTTGGAAGGAATTCTTGTCGACTCCGTGACATTTAACTCTTGCTGTGGTCTCATCGGTCGCTTCAGGCTCATGACAAATAATACTCTTTAGAAACGCAAAATTGTCATGTGTCTTTCTTGCGAGAACAGGAATCAAATCAATGTGGAATTCCGGCAAAAATAAAATAGAATAATTAGAAACTGCAAGACATTACATAACTAGAGTATAGGTCAAAATTTTAGGCAGCCTCGTGTTCTTGAACGTGTTGATTTTACATTACGACTATTTTCAAAGACCACGGAGAATATCAGTCTGGTTCTCACAAATATTTTTTCCCATCTACCTGGCAGAATACTTGTTAAGATATCACACGAGTCATCAACCCCTTCAGTACCATGCCACGTTTTCATATTCATTCTGTTTACTCTGAGGTGACTTTATACAGCTTCAGAAACTTATGTGGGGATTAAGATAGTGAAGACTGTGGCCATAAATTTTCTGACCTCCATAGACCCTTCCTAATGTTAAAAAATCGTCTAATCATACCCAAAAAATCATGGTAAAAATGCGTCTTAGTACTGAAGGGGTTAATACTCTTGGGAATAGTACATACATCCTCTGGCAGGTTCCGATCTCTTAGTTGAATTGGTAATCTGAAGGCGTTAAATGGTTTTCTAGGTTATCAATACACACACACACACACACACACACACACACACACACACACACACACACACACACACACACACACACACACACACACACACACACACACACACACACACACACACACACACACACACACACACACACACACACACACACACACACACACACACATATACAGCCCGGTAGCTCAGTGGTTAGAGCGCTGGCTTCACAAGCCAGAGGACCGGGGTTCGATTCCCCGGCCGGATGGAGATATTTGGGTGTGTCTCCTTTCACATGTAGCCCCTGTTCACCTAGCAGTGAGTAGGTACGGGATGTAAATCGAGGAGTTGTGACCTTGTTGTCCCGGTGTGTGGTGTGTGCCTGGTCTCAGGCCTATCCGAAAATCGGAAATAATGAGCTCTGAGCTCGTTCCGTAAGGTAACGTCTGTCTGTCTCGTCAGAGACTGCAGCAGATCATACAGTGAAACACACACACACACACACACACACACACACACACACACACACACACACACACACACACACACTTGGGTGTGTCTCCTTTCACGTGTAGCCCCTGTTCACCTAGCAGTGAGTAGGTACGGGATGTAAATCGAGGAGTTGTGACCTTGTTGTCCCGGTGTGTGGTGTGTGCCTGGTCTCAGGCCTATCCGAAGATCGGAAATAGTGAGCTCTGAGTTCGTTCCGTAGGGTAACGTCTGGCTGTCTCGTCAGAGACTGCAGCAGATCAAACAGTAAAACACACACACACACACACACACACCCGGTAGCTCAGTGGTTAGAGCGCTGGCTTCACAAGCCAGAGGACCGGGGTTCGATTCCCCGGCCGGGTGGAGATATTTGGGTGTGTCTCCTTTCACGTGTAGCCCCTGTTCACCTAGCAGTGAGTAGGTACGGGATGTAAATCGAGGAGTTGTGACCTTGTTGTCCCGGTGTGTGGTGTGTGCCTGGTCTCAGGCCTATCCGAAGATCGGAAATAATGAGCTCTGAGCTCGTTCCGTAGGGTAACGTCTGGCTGTCTCGTCAGAGACTGCAGCAGATCAAACAGTGAATTACACACACACACACACACACACGTAGTGTAGTGGTTAGCACGCTCGGCTCCCAACCGAGAGTTCCCGGGTTCAAGTCCCGAGAAGCGAGAGAGAGAGAGAGAGAGAGAGAGAGAGAGAGATTGTGCATATCTAGGAGCAGAGGAGAGAAATTTATAAAGAGAGAGAAAGAGAAGATGGCAAGGAGAGAGAAAAAAAGGTGAAATGAGAATGGATCAGAGGAAGAGGAGGAGGAGGAGGAGGAGGAGGTGTAGGAGAGCTAAACGGAGAAAGAAGAGGCGGAAGAAATTGTTAGGATGAAGAGAGAAGAAATGGAGGGGAGGAAGAAACCGGAAGAAGTTAAGGAGGAGAAAGTGTCGGACGGAAGAAGGAAGAGGAAAAAAAAAAAGTAGGAGGAGGAGGAGGAGGAGGAGGAGGAGGAGGAGGAATGAAGGCAAAAGAAGAAGGGAAGCTCCGCGGGTCTCTGCTAATAGCTATAAATGAAGATGAATGAAAGCCAGATTCCCCGCAGCCTCTCTCTCATCTTCGCCCACGCCTCGTCCTTCTCTCTCTCTCTCTCTCTCTCTCTCTCTCTCTCTCTCTCTCTCTCTCTCTCTCTCTCTCTCTCTCTCTCTCACACACACATTTTTCTAGGTTATATACTTCAATCCCTTGTTATTGTCATGGTAGTGTTACCGTTACTGATAAAGTATTACTATTTTTCAAAGGTTTGTATTTGTCACACGAAAAAGAAATGTTAAACTTGAAGAAACGTACTGAATTTTTTTTTTTTTTTATTTAGTAGAATGAATTCAGAATCAATCAGACATAGAGTTTGTTGGCAATTATGCATAAGGTTTTTAGGTCACTGGATGCGACAAGTGTGTGGTGTGTGGTGTTAAGAGAGAGAGAGAGAGAGAGAGAGAGAGAGAGAGAGAGAGAGAGAGAGAGAGAGAGAGAGAGAGAGAGAGAGAGAGAGAGAGAGAGAGAGAGAGAGAGAGAGAGAGAGAGAGAGAGAGAGAGAGAGAGAGATTTTTTTGTTTACACTTTTGGCACGTCCTCATTGTATGTATGTTTGTATTTCCTGTACTACATCTTTTATAGTCCCCATTCACACCTCTACTACAAACACGTGTGCTGAACCGCTCTGCACACATGCTGTACTCTAGTCAGTGACATGTTTAGACTTTCAAACATTTCACATTTGATAACATCTTGATACGACTGGTGAGTTAAGTTTTGTTGCAATAGACTCAGACACATTGGAATCATTAATATTAAATAGGCAAGGAAAGTTGATCCTCCACCTCGCTCGGCCTGATTGACGGATGTTAATCTGTACACGAGACTGGCATCTTACTTAAAAGGATTAGCTTGGTATTAAAACTCAGATGTGTTTCTCGCCTGGCTTCTCATTCTATTCCTGTCGCAGAGAATACCGTTGGTTTGTTCATATGTTCCACCATTTAACCACGCATATGGTCTGCCTGTGTCCGCGCTACCACAACACTGACAGAGGCGATACATAAAGAAATGATTGCAAGTGTCGGAGAAGGAAAAATGAACTAAGCTCACTGACATGAAAGAAAATCTGATTTGATTTGGAAATGAAGCTTCGTGGAGGAGTATAATTTGCATCTGTAAAACCAAAGTCATTGTTGTTACTCCAATAACAGTCATTATATTTAACCTTTGAAAACACTAGAAAAAAATAAATAGATAAAAACTGTCGTGTGGGTGGTGATGGTGGTGGCGGTGGTGGTGGTGAGGGTTGTGGTGGTTGTGGCGGTGGCGGTGGTGGGGATGTATATTCGTTTCAGAGAGCAACATTCTTGCAGATCCTGGAAAAGTTCGTAAGTCTACCCGCTCTCCTCCTCCTCCTCCTCCTCTTCTTCCTCCCTTTTTTTACAATCTGCTTTCATTTAATTTATCCTAAATAGCATGTTGTAATCAATTACTCCTTTTTAATCTTTAATCACAAATTTCACACTAGTTTTACTTTTTATCTTTTTTTTTTTTTATGTAGGAGGGGCACAGGCTAAGGGTAACGGAGATATCTATACGATAAAGGTGCTTGGAAGCGCTGATCGTATATAGTCATAGTAGAAATCAGAGGATAAAAGTCTTGAAACCTCCCTCTTGAAAGAATGTAAGGTAGAAATACAGAAGGAGGCAGGAAGTTTCGGAATTTACAAGAGAAAGGGCTGAATGATTGAGAGTACTGGTTAACTGGTTAAAATAAGGGTGAGAGAAGTGAAGTCTTGTGCAGTGAGGCCATGGGAGGAGGGAAGGCATGCAGTTGGTAAAATGGAGATAGCTGAAGTAGATAAAAAGGGATGCAGTGTTGCGGTGATGAGAAAGAGGTTGAACATAGTGCGTTAGAATTGAGGAGTTGACTAGACGAAAAGCTTTAGGTTAGGTTTCACCTTGTCCAGAAAAGCTTTACAAGTTGAACTCCGCCTCCCCAATACACGTGAATACTCCATACATGGAGTATTCGAGAAAAAAAATGGCAGAGATGAAGAAACGCCTAACTTTATGGAAGCTGTTTTAGGTATAGAAGATATGTTAAAGTATGCAGTTTAGATCTCAAGTAAAGGATAGACTGAGAATGTTAAATGTAGAATAGTAGGACAGTTGAGCGTCATTGAAGAAAAGGACATAGTTGTTCGGAAGCCTGTGTCAAGTTGATAGATGGAGAAAGTGAGTTTTTGAGGCATTGAACAATACTAGGTTTGCTCTGCCCCTATCAGAAATTTTTTGAAATCAGAAGTCAGGTGTTCTGTGACGTCCTTGCGTGATCTGTCTACTTTCTGGGGCGTTGGATATTTAGAAAAGACTTGGAAAAGCGTAGGATGCTACCATCAGCTAGGAGTTGATTGGACAAAAAATTTTGGTTTAGAATATCTTTAATGAATGCTAGGAAAGCAGTGGATGAAAGAACAGAACCCTGAGGAAGACCATGGAATGCCAATAGATTTTGAAGAGAACAAACTTTGAATGATTCTGAGCAGAAATATAAAGCACATGAGGTTCAGGTGATGAAAGACTCGATTACCGTTTGTGGGCAACCTTTCTGTCATGTATAGCACGAGAACAGTCTTTGTTAGACCAATATTTGTAAGGTTTAGGCCGAGAGAAAGAGTGAGGAATGTACGACTCCAATTCAGAAGCTGTCACCTCTGTTATGCGCCCACTCATCCAGCTTTCTCTCTCTCTCTCTCTCTCTCTCTCTCTCTCTCTCTCTCTCTCTCTCTCTCTCTCTCTCTCTCTCTCTCTCTCTCTCTCTGTGTGTGTGTGTGTGTGTGTGTGTGTGTGTGTGTGTGTGTTTCACTGTTTGTTTGATCTGCTGCAGTGTCTGACGAGACAGCCAGACGTTACCCTACGGAACGAGCTCAGAGCTCATTATTTCCGATCTTCGGATAGGCCTGAGACCAGGCACACACCACACACTGGAACAACAAGGTCACAACTCCTCGATTTACATCCCGTACCTACTCACTGCTAGGTGAACAGGGGCTACACGTGAAAGGAGACACCCAAATATCTCCACCCGGCCGGGGAATCGAACCCCGGTCTTCTGGCTTGTGAAGACAGCGCTCTAACCACTGAGCTACCGGGCATGTGTGTGTGTGTGTGTGTGTGTGTGTGTGTGTGTGTGTGTGTGTGTGTGGTGAGTAATAAATAGATAAACATAAGACTGAGATCAAAAAGAATGTAGTGAAGATGGAAATGCCACCACCTGATTTGCATCATCTCACATGTACAGACTCATTATGTATTTCATAGTGAAGTTCTTACCAATGTTTCTGTCTGTGTCTGTCTGTATGTATGTAAGTATGCATGTATGTGTGTCTTTTCTGTTTTTTTGATTGTTTTGTCTGTGTTTACGAATGTATTTATGTAAACGGATAGGCCTGAGACCAGGCACACACCACACACCGGGACAAGGTCACAACTCCTCGATTTACATCCCGTACCTACTCACTGCTAGGTGAACAGGGGCTACACGTGACAGGAGACACACCCAAATATCTCCACCCGGCCGGGGAATCGAACCCCGGTCCTCTGGCTTGTGAAGCCAGCGCTCTAACCACTGAGCTACCGGGCGTGTGTTTGTCTCTCTCTCTCTCTCTCTCTCTCTCTCTCTCTCTCTCTCTCTCTCTCTCTCTCTCTCTCTCTCTCTCTCTCTCTCTCTCTCTCTCTCTCTCTCTCTCTCTCTCTCTCTCTCTCTCTCTCTCTCTCTCTCTCTCTCTCTCTCTCTCTCTCTCTCTCTCTCTCTTCTATCGTCTGTCAGTGTCTTCCTCTCTGTTTGTCTGACTGTCTGTCTGTCAGTGTGGCTATTTAACTTAATTGCCTGTCTGTCTTTATTTATTAGTCTATCAGCATTCCATCTCTCTCTCTCTCTCTCTCTCTCTCTCTCTCTCTCTCTCTCTCTCTCTCTCTCTCTCTCTCTCTCTCTCTCTCTCTCTCTCTCTCTCTCTCTCTCTCTCTCTCTCTCTCTCTCTCTCTCTCTCTCTCTCTCTCTCTCTCTCTCTCTCTCTCTCTCTCTCTCTCATATGACTGAATTAAAGTTTTCAAGATTTATTTCAGGTTGTCGTGTAATTATGTCGTGTAATTGTCTCAATATCATAGAAAATATAGAAAAGCAAAACAAACTGGGTAAAGTAAATAATATATTTTTTACCTCCTTTAGTATGAGAACGCTGAGAAAATCACATGAATCTAGGAATATAAGATTTGTTCCTTAGGTGATGATGAAGATGAAGAAAATAAAACTAAATATCAGATAGCTAGTCAAAGTTTAAGTATCAAATATTTTTCTAGGAACATTTGTGAAATCCAACACACAAATATTTTATGGCTTAAAAAATTGAATAGATAAAATATGAACACCTGGAAGATTATTAATTCAGAATTTTGGACTGGAAAATTGAAGAAAAACAGCTGCTTATTCCTTATGGCTAGTCTTCACACACGTTATCGGGTGTATTTAAAAATGAACAGACTAATTCGCGTGGTCTGCCTTCCACATTGAGTAGAAGCAAAGTATGGACGCCACGAAGAAAAGAAGACGAACAGAAAAAACTCGCTAAGATTATTTAGTGGTTTGCTGAGTGACAGATGTCCTTTTTGCAGCTGACAGGTGTAAACTTTTGGACTTACGGACCTCAGGGCTGTTGTGAATATAATATGCTCCATCGGACACAGATAATAGTCAACGAAGAACTTACTGACGCCTCCTCAGTCAGACATGGAGAATAGTCAATACGGTGAGCCCACGTAGTCCGGTTTAATTTGATATGACTGTAAAGGTCACAATGTAGTAAGGGAGACGGAAATAACACACACGTAACCACGGGACACCTTATTGAGACTGATTGGACTACAAGTGTGGCTGTGACGCTTCACCTTACGTGTTGAGTTATGCATGAGTGTGACGGTCACACCGCCGCGCCAACACTGAGGAATGAAAGTTATGTAGAAGTATTTTAGTCTTCTTAGTACTTCCTTTATGGTGATTAAGATTTTCTGGTTAACTTCTTCACTGCGAGATAACACAACCTTCATTAATATCTAATCATTCTTAACCCCTTCAGTACTGGGGCACAATTCTACTTTGAGGTTTGTGTACGACTAGACCATTTTATTGACATTAGGGAAGGTCTTTGGAGGGCAGAAGATTAATGGTCACAGTCTTCACTATTCTAATCAACACAAAAGCATCTGAAGTTATATAAAATCACCAAATAGTAGCAGAATGAATATGGAAACACGTCATGGTACTGAAGAGGTCAAGGTTTATTATTTCTTATTCCATAGGTCTTCTTTTTACATATTCCCATTTCGTGGGGGTGTATATAAAGAACCTGTACCGAGTTTATAGTATTGTGAAGTGTTGCATAACGCTTTGAAAGAATTAAAGAAAAAATAAGTTGAAAAACGAGAGTAAGAGTAAGGAAATGAGAATAATTAGCCTAACAACAACACTTTACTTGAAACTCTCAATCACCACGGATGTTGAAATACTGGTGATGGAAAGTGTGATCTTCTCTAGCCATGATTTTTGAGTGCTTTTTTTTTTTCAATTGATTTTTGTGCCCCACCCTTTCTCTCTCTCTCTCTCTCTCTCTCTCTCTCTCTCTCTCTCTCTCTCTCTCTCTCTCTCTCTCTCTCTCTCTCTCTCTCTCTCTCTCTCTCTCTCTCTCTCTCTCTCTCTCTCTCTCTCTCTCTCTCTCTCTCTCTCTCTCTCTCTCTCTCTCTCTCTCTCTCGGGCTTATAGTACTCGTGAGGACCATATCGGTGTCAGTGCTGTATGTAACTCTTCTAAATGATAACGTGAGACAGACACATACCGATATATAAAAGTTCCATTACTAATACACCATTGGTCCTTAAAGAACAATAGAAGGAGGAACACAAAGGAGTACAAACGAAATTCCAACGGCAATATACCCTGAGGTCCTTATTGGTCTGTTCTGGTAACTATTCTTAGAACACAACATGATTACAGACACTCGCAGGTTTTCCGAAGATTTATGATTTTTACCTACCTCTCTATCATCACTCGAGCCATAATGTTAACA
>NC_059291.1:27076981-27079481 GCF_017591435.1 Portunus trituberculatus
CTATTCTCTCCTTCCCCAACACGCCTGCCGCTCCTCCGTTCCTTCTTCCCCCACCTCTGGACTGGAGCCAAGACGCACCTTCAACTATTGGTCCCAGGAATAACAGGAAGAGTGGAATGGTTGGTACACTTGTTATCATTCCTTCTTCTTCTTCTTCTTCTTCTTCTTCTTCTTCTTCTTCTTGTTCTTCTTCTTTTTTCTTCTTCTTCTTCTTCTTCTTCTTCTTCTTCTTCTTCTTCTTCTTCTTCTTCTTCTTCTTCTTCTTCTTCTTCTTCTTCTTCTTCTTCTTCTTCTTCTTCTTCTTCTTCTTCTTCTTCTTCTTCTGCTTCTTCTTCTTCTTCTTCTTCTTCTTCTTCTTCTTCTTCTTCTTCTTCTTCTTCTTCTTCTTCTTCTTCTTCTTCTTCTTCTTCTTCTTCTTCTTCTTCTTCTTCTTCTTCTTCTTCTTCTTCTTCTTCTTCTTCTTTTTAATGTTTTCTTTGTTGTTCAGAATTTTTTGTTTCTTTTGTTTGTTTTTTACGTGTTTTTTTTTTCTCAGTCTTGTTCCTCTTCCTGTGGTTATTAGTATTGTTGTTTCCCCTTTTTCTGTGGCTCTCTTCCTTGTCTTTACATTTTTTTGTATCTTTTCTTTCTTTTCTTGTATATTTTTGTTTACATGGTCCTCCTCCTCCTCCTCTTCCTCCTCCTCCTCCTCCTCCTCCTCCTCCTCCTCCTCCTCCTCCTCCTCCTCCTCCTCCTCCTCCTCCTCCTCCTCCTCCTCCTCCTCCTGCTGTCTCTATCTCATTCTTCTCCCTCCTGTGTCATTCTTTTTTGCTCTCGAGTGATGTGAGAGGTCATGGTTTAAGTTTATAGACCTCCATTAATTCTCTCTCTCTCTCTCTCTCTCTCTCTCTCTCTCTCTCTCTCTCTCTCTCTCTCTCTCTCTCTCTCTCTCTCTCTCTCTCTCTCTCTCTCTCTCTCTCTCTCTCTCTCTCTCTCTCTCTCTCTCTCTCTCTCTCTCTCTCTCTCTCTCTCTCTCTCTCTCTCTCTCTCTCTCTCTCTCTCTCTCTCTCTGTTGCTATTACACTTGCAAACTCGTGTGTCATTGGCAGGCAAAGTTTCATTCCCTCCTAATTCACTTTTCTCCCTTTTCATCGAGCACGTCATCTGGCTGTGAAATGCATCCGAATTTTCTTTTTTTTTTTTGCTTTTTGTGTTTTATTGTTTTTTATTTTAATATTTTGCTCTCCCTTCCATTTTTTCTTTTATTATTTTTCCTTTTTTTCTAATTCGGTAGGGGATGTTTTGATATAATGTAATCCCGGCCACACGTGTTTATCCAGCGAGGGATCCCCCAGGAAACTCTGCTGCTGTGGGTGCCGCTCCCAGGGACTGTGCTGATTGGTGAACCGATGCGTTGTGGATGCAAGCCGTGCGTTCATTGGTTACTTTTTCCGTACTGGGCCCTTTGGAGATTGGCTGATTGGTTCTGTGTGTGCGCGTATGTGTGTGTGTGCATTTTTTAGTGTGTGGTCGTATGTGCGTCTACCTGATCGCTGAGTAGTGGAGCGCGGCTTGCTCTGCTAATTACACCAGGTTTAGGTCAATGAATAAATAGTTAACGAGGTAAATTGGTCAGTGAAAATAGAAAACAAAAATCCATTTCCCTCCTGGTGATGGGATTATTCGACTTGTGTTAAATGTCCTCTGAGAACATTAGATTTTAAAGGTTTTGAGGAAATGGCGTTTGTGATTATCTGATTATTGCACACAAGTTAACATAGATGATAGATATTCCGTTTTCTTTTATGATGTAATTGTGGTGAATTTGTAAAGTTTCTTCGTCAAATTAGTTATCGAGTTTCAAATGATGTGAGGGGAAAATGGTGTCTCTAATTACGAGAACATTGGTTAGGAATGACAGAGGAAAGCAAAATTTAATTCCTTAGATGACGAAGATACGTCACCTGTTTACATTTTCTTCCGTGAACCATTAAATTCGAAATGTTCTGAGGAAATAGTGTCCTTCATTATGGAAAATTGATTAGAATAAAGAAAATACGTAAACAATCTATGCTCCTGTGTGATGAAATGAATCGACTTGTGAAAATGTTGACTATAATCCAACTTTGAGTCATTTTCTATTACACCATTATCTGTTTATTATGGCAGGAGTGAGTGACGGGGGAGGGAAAGAGAGAGAGAGGGAGGGAAAGGAAGGAGAGTGGGAAGGAAGGAATAATAAGGGAAGAGCACCAGGATAATTTGACGTTCTTTCCTGGCTATAGGATATCGGGAATGAGAAAATGTATGTATGTGATTGGTCAAAAATAAAAAAAGAAATGTAGGAAGAAGGAAAATACTGAGAGAGAGAGAGAGAGAGAGAGAGAGAGAGAGAGAGAGAGAGAGAGAGAGAGAGAGAGAGAGAGAGAGAGAGCTTCACAAAGATAATTTTTTGCCACCTAATGGGTTTGTCACGCCAACGGAGGAAGGAATATGGATGAAAAGAATACAGGTGGAGGGA
>NC_059291.1:27086981-27096981 GCF_017591435.1 Portunus trituberculatus
AAAAAAAAAAAAACCTCTTTCCGCCTGCCAATACAGCACTTCGTCAGACAACAGGTGGTCTTGTCTAACATTAATATTCTTCATTTGACTTTGCTGAATATTCGTGGAAATGCGGAGGTTGTAATCAAGGAAGGGCGGTACGAATCAAAACAAAGAGCACAGAAATGGTGACCACATATGCAGACACTGTGGAATGATTTGACGTACTTTAAGGGCAGTCGCAAGTTTCTTTACGGCGGGACGCTTCGATAGTTTTATTAAGTCATTTTTCTATTATCGCTTCCTCCATCTTTAAATAAACAAAATGTTTTCTTATGATCTTGCACTTGTTGCATTCTTTACCCATGCAACTCGTGCTGTTCAGAGCTTCCGTAAGAGTATGATTGAGAATAGACTTTTACTTTGTCGTCTAATAAGGGTTACATTCATAGGATTTTGTTCCTAATCTACGTGCACCGTTACATTATTGCTAGAGGACGAGTAAGGACGGTAAAACAAACATGCCGGAGAAGCATCCTTCCTTTCCCCACCACAGAGATGCTATTGACTTTGGAGAGCTTTTGAGCGACAAGTGAAGCCACGTGCGCCACTGAAATAAAGATGAAAAGTTGAGTCTTTCAGCAAATCTTCCACAGGATGCACAAGGGAATAATTTTTGTGTCTTCGTGCTGGAACTGGTTTGTTGTTGTCCTGCACAATGTCTTCATCAGCTGACGAACAATTTTGTCGAGCTGTGATGAATTCCATAAACGATCTCTTTCTCAGTTTTGCCTGTACAACATTTTTTTTTTGCCCGTATCCTGCTGTGTGTGTTGAGGAGTCATGGATACAAGGGTGTTTCTTCACGCTATAGCCTCCACACAATCTGTCGTGATGGTGCGTGGTGAGGTGCCTGACTCAACTTTCCCTTTCCGCCAGGGGGGCCTTTTGGGCCTAGTGAAATCACAAAGGTCGATGATGTATATTTCTTATCTTTCATTTTCATTGGTATTTGCTTCGCTCTGCAAAAAACCACCGTCCAGTCATCCCTCCAGTCATAGGCCTTATTCATGTATTTTTGTAGATTCAGCTGCTAATTATAGGAGGCAGCAAGTCTCACTGTATGAACTCGTTTACGCACAGCCACCTTCCACTCCTCCTTGCAGCAGACACCGCTGGGTTGCAGTACACACAACCCGCCCTCATCTTCCAAAAAAAACTCCCGCAGCCCCGCCAGAACTCGTCTGTCAGGTCATCTCGGCGTCCCCTCCTAATTATGTATAATCTTTCTTTATGTGTTGTATTTTATTATTGCTCCAACCTCCCCTCTTAAATCTTTTGTCTTCAACAAAAGGTTTTCTTTGTATTCATATTTTGTTTTACTTTTCCTTGATTCCCTTTTGTTGCCTTTCATCTCTCGGTCATTAATCCTCTCATTCTGTTCCTCTATTTCACTCACTCACATTTCATTAATGTTCATTTATTCTTTCTCCCCTTCCCATCGTGTCCTTTAGAAAGCGATGCCATTTTCTTCTCATTTCTCAATGCGCTCGATAAAACTACTCACCAACACACACCATATATGCATGCGTGCACACACACACACACACACACACACACACACACACACACACACACACACACACACACACACACACACACACACACACACACACACACACACACACACACACACACACACACACACGGTAGCTCAGTGGTTAGAGCGCTGGCTTCACAAGCCAGAGGACCGGGGTTCGATTCCCCGGCCGGGTGGAGATATTTGGGTGTGTCTTCTTTCACGTGTAGGCCCTGTTCACCTAGCAGTGAGTAGGTACGGGATGTAAATCGAGGAGTTGTGACCTTGTTGTCCCGGTGTGTGGTGTGTGCCTGGTCTCAGGCCTATCCGAAGATCGAAAATAATGAGCTCTGAGCTCGTTCCGTAGGGTAACGTCTGGCTGTCTCGTCAGAGACTGCAGCAGATCAAACAGTGAAACACACACACACACACACACACACACACACACACACACACACACACACACACACACACACACACACACACACACACACACACACACACACACACACACACACACACACACACACACACACACACACACACACACACACACACACACACACACACCGCGTAGTGTAGTGGTTAGCACGCTCGATTCACAATCGAGAGGGCCGGGTTCGAATCCCGGCGCGGCAAGGCAAATGGGCAAGCCTCTTAATGTGTAGCCCCTGTTCACCTAGCGGTAAATAGGTACGGGATGTAACTCGAGGGGTTGTGGCCTCGCTTTCCCGGTGTGTGGAGTGTGCTGTGGTCTCAGTCCTACCCGAAGATCGGTCTATGAGCTCTGAGCTCGCTCCGTAATGGGGAAGACTGGCTGGGTGACCAGCAGGAAACCGAGGTGAATTACACACACACACACACACACACACACACACACACACACACACACACACACACACACCTCTCTTACATCAAATCACGAACGACAAACAACCGCAAGAACTCGCTAATATTGAGTGAACACCACGCCGAGGCAACCCGCCGCGTGAAACACCCTAAAACAAATTCTGAAAGCATGTGAGGTGGAAAAAGGCGATTTCCTTCTGCCTCGCTCCCACTCCCATCCTGTGCCCTTCCCGCACCCACACACACTCACACGCTTCCCGGAGGCGGGTCATGGCCTTGCGGAAAATCAACAGACGGGAGAATCCGATCCTAACCTATTAATGGCAGGCTGAGCGCCACGCGTAGACTCGATACAGAGTGTTCGAACCTCCTTTGTCAGGGCGGAGGTAAGGCGGCGGCGGTGGTGGCGTTCGTAATCGAGAGAGATCTTAAGACTAGTAGTGGATGGTGGAATGGGAGGGATGAATGGGGCGAAAGCGATTGGAATTGTGACTTAGGGATTTGGGTGATTTGGAGTAAGGAACATTTTGTACAGAAGGGGACATGATGGGAAGAAGGAAGAGAGAGAGAGAGGTGGGAGGGATGAGAGTGAAGGAAGAAGAGGGAGTGGATATGTAGCTGAGATGGCTTGGGTTGCCCTGGAAGCAGTGAAGAGGGAGTGAGGGGGGGGCTCGTTGTCAGGGTAGGGGCCGAGATACGACTAGAGGTGCACGAGGCGGCGCGGTGGGGGGCCGGGAAGGAGTGGCGAGGGAGCTTGGATGGAGTTACGAGTTCCATTTGGAGGTTCACAATTATCGGGGTTAGGGAGGGTACGGTGTCCAGTGTTCCTCCCCCCTATCAGAAATGCTGCATACTACTCCCCCTTCCCGCTCCCTTCACCTTCCCTTCCCCAAAGCCGAGTCTCCACCATTGGAAAGTAGTTTGCTGTGCCTCACTTCCTTACTTGCTTGCAATCCAGTGAGAGCATCGATATCGTCTGATCTTGTGGGCAATTATTCATCATTTTAAGAAAGGCAGTGCAAATTCGAGCATTCAGAAAACTTGCCAGGGTAATTTCCTTTGCAATTTACCATTTCTTGAAGGGCCATGTAATGCTTTACTAATTTGCATGCACGTAAGACTCCTGACTACTGACAATGATATCACTAGTTACCAGATTAGATCGTGTGTTTATCAAGAACCAAAAGCAAGAACCAGAACGTCCCTTGACACACTTCCCACCGAGTCGATAAATCCTTCTAACACAGATCGAGGTTAAACTATCACCGGGGAGGGATACCGGTGATTAGAAGACACTGTTGCCAATCCCGCCTCTCCACTTTAGGCAGCCGCTTCTTGACCCGAGGGAGGAATGGAAGCTGGCAGGGTAATGGAGTTTCTGGGGGCTCAGAGAGAGAGATACAGAGACCGACACAAACATCGTGGAACCAACAGCGTGATGGAGCCTAAACTTGCGACAGGCGAGAACTAATGAAGCGACAGACATCAAACGTTTCCACACAAGCCCGGAAGCTGATCGTCTCTCTCTCTCTCTCTCTCTCTCTCTCTCTCTCTCTCTCTCTCTCTCTCTCTCTCTCTCTCTCTCTCTCTCTCTCTCTCTCTCTCTCTCTCTCTCTCTCTCTCTCTCTCTCTCTCTCTCTCTCTCTCTCTCTCTCTCTCTCTCTCTCTCTCTCTCTCTCTCTCTCTCTCTCTCTCTCTCTCTCTCTCTCTCTCTCTCTCTCTCTCTCTCTCTCTCTCTCTCTCTCTCTCTCTCTCTCTCTCTCTCTCTCGCTTTCGTAGATAATGGTTTTCCTTCTTTTTCTCCTCCATTTCATTTCCTTCTCTTCTATTACCATTCATTCGTCTTTAGCACGTTTCTTCACTCATCATTCTCCAAACCTTCCTGAATTTCCTGGCATAAAAACATCTGCCTAATTTTTCGTAGGACATTTTCACCAGGTACTTGTTTTCACACTCTCTTTTCACCCATCAACGCCTTTCTTCCTGTTCCTCCCTCATCTTCCATTTACGCAGCAAACTTCACCTAACGGTCTTCTCACCACAACACGTTTCAGGGCTTGGCGTGGTTAGTAAGAGTTTGAATTTAGTGTTCATTTTTCCCTGGTGTTAACGGTACACCTTTGAAACTTGAATCAATAGTATAGTCAACAGGTATTGCGGATATGACTGTAATACCATGTTTAATCAGATATGGAAGTATGATTCATTTCCGGTATTGAGTCAGTGTTTGTGTTGCAAGGGAGCCAGTGTTGAGAGAGCCATGGAAATGAAAGCAAGGACAGCTTATAAATACACTGATAAATGTTTGTATGCTGAAGGAAAATAAATCGAAATGATGTTTTTTTTTATGTCCTTGAGTGTCTTAGGTAATTATCACGCATGAAAAAAGAAAAAAAATCTGGAAGTGGAGTGCTTTTCAGGATTGAGAAATACGTGTCAATTCATGCATCGTTGACTCCTTATTACGTGCATTATTTTTCCATTATAACGTACGCAAAGCCAGACCAATCACGTGGTGAATGAAGGCAGGACTGAATCAACCAGCCACGCTCTCCCTCCCTCCACTTCTTGCTCATCTTTTTATCAATCCGCACTTATGTTATTTTAATTAATTTATTTGGCTAATTTGGAGAGATCAGTTGGATATATACGTAGATGGTGTGTGTGTGTGTGTGTGTGTGTGTGTGTGTGTGTGTGTGTGTGTGTGTGTTTCACTGTTTGATCTGCTGCAGTCTCTGACGAGACAGCCAGACGTTACCCTACGGAACGAGCTCAGAGCTCATTATTTCCGATCTTCGGATAGGCCTTAGACCAGGCACACACATCACACCGGCACAACAAGGTCACAACTCGATTTACATCCCGTACCTACTCACTGCTAGGTGAACAGGGGCTAAACACACACCCAAATATCTCCACCCGGCCGGGGAATCGAACCTCGGTCCTCTGGCTTGTGAAGCCAGCGCTCTAACCACTGAGCTACCGGGCGTGTGTGTGTGTGTGTGTGTGTGTGTGTGTGTGTGTGTGTGTGTGTGTGTTGTGTGTTAGTTTCCGATGCCATTAAGTAGCTCATGCCAAGTCATACTCCGCTCTCTGCTTTCCTTTTCTCTCCAAAACCTACAACTGAACCATTCTGTAAACGCAACATGATTATAATCGCGTTCAAGCTAAGACATTTTGTCTTGGTCTAGATAAGAGCATTGTCGTTTCCACTTGGTGAGCGGCGGCATGTTATGACGTCACTCAGTGGAAGTAAGCGGGAAATAGATTGGTTTTCTTGCGAGTCCTTTTGTTGTTGAGTGTTGATTAATTGATTTATCGTGGACTGCGTAACACTAGGTTTTCCGTGGTGGTGGTGATGGGGGTAGTGATTACGGTGTGGCCTGGACGGGATAGGAGAGACCGTGACGTGGTGATGAGGGAGAGGAGAGGACAGAAAGGTAAGAGTTGACATGGTGTTTTGGTATTCGGTATGTTTTCATTATGGGAACGAATAATCATTGTTGGTAGGACTTTGATGTTCTAATGAGGTAGTTATTAGCGAGGCCATTACCGCACTAATAACAGGAACCTTGGCTTTATTCAATAGTTAAAGTTACCTGGATTTTAATGACTATAGCACAGCAAGCCACATAATATAGTCCGGCTTTTCATGCAAGTGGCGCCTAATTTATAACGCTTGGGGGTGTTGTAAGATCACTTGTGTATAACAGTTAAATATTCGTAAGTTTACCGGTCTTGTATAATTTTTGTTGCCTAAGTAACTCCTTTATCTCTGCTGTTAAGTATTCCCTGTATCTGTTATAACTGAGGATTGAAGTAGAGCTATGTTGAAAGGCTTTGAATTCCCAGCGGTAAAATATTTTGTCTGGATTAACTAACTCGTGAGAAAAAAACAGTAAGCAGACGTGTTTCAGGAGCGTTCTATTTGCAAAAGAAGAGATGATATTAGGGGTATTTTACTCACGCACTCACATCCATGCTACACACTCCACCACCCACCCATTTATCATTTAATTGAAACTTTATTTGATAACAAAGCCACATTGCCTTATTCACCTGTATGTAGATATGTCATTCCCTCATTTCTCATCTCACACACACACACACACACACACACACACACACACACACACACACACACACACACACACACACACACACACACACACACACACACACACACACACACACACACACACACCGCGTAGTGTAGTGGTTAGCACGCTCGGCTCACAACCGAGAGGGCCAGGGTTCAAGTCCCGGAAACGGCGAGGCAAATAGGCGAGCCTCTTAATGTGTAGCCTTTGTAGCAACAAGCACTGTAGGTACGGGATGTAACTCGAGGGCTTGTGGCCTCGCTTTCCCGGTGTGTGTGGTGTGTTGTGGTCTTAGTCCTACCTGGAGATCGGTCTATGAGCTCTGAGCTCGCTCCGTAATGGGGAATACTGGCTGGGTGACCAGCAGAAGACCGTGGTGAATAACACACACACACACACACACACACACACACACACACACACACACACACACACACACACACACACAAGCTCAGTGGTTAGAGCGCTGGCTTCACAAGCCAGAGGACCGGGGTTCGATTCCCCGGCCGGGTGGAGATATTTGGGTGTGTCTCCTTTCACGTGTAGCCCCTGTTCACCTAGCAGTGAGTAGGTACGGGATGTAAATCGAGGAGTTGTGACCTTGTTGTCCCGGTGTGTGGTGTGTGCCTGGTCTGAGGCCTATCCGAAGATCGGAAATAATGAGCTCTGAGCTCGTTCCGTAGGGTAACGTCTGGCTGTCTCGTCAGAGACTGCAGCAGATCAAACAGTGAAACACACACACACACACACACACACACACACACACACACCGCGTATTTTAGTGGTTAGCACGCTCGACTCACAATCGAGAGGCCCGGGACTCGACACACACACACACACACACACACACACACACACACACACACACACACACACACACACACACACACACACACACACACACACACACCGCGTAGTGTAGTGGTTAGCACGCTCGACTCACAATCGAGAGGCCCGGGTTCGAGTCCCGGTGCGGCGAGGCAAATGGGCAAGCCTCTTAATGTGTGGCCCCTGTTCACCTAGCAGTAAATAGGTACGGGATGTAACTCGAGGGGTTGTGGCCTCGCTTTCCCGGTGTGTGGAGTGTGTTGAGGTCTCAGTCCTACCCGAAGATCGGTCTATGAGCTCTGAGCTCGCTCCGTAATGGGGAAGACTGGCTTTGGTGACCAGTAGACGACCGAGGTGAATCACACACACTGACCTTTGCCCATAACTATGTAACACAGTCACCAGTCCACCACTTGTATCTCTCCGTCACCAATACAATCAACACAATTGCCAACCACGCTATACTTTTTTTTCTGCCAGCATCGTCAGTTTGCAATAACCATTGTCATCAAAACGAATATTATTACGACAAACTACCACCACCACCACCACCACCACCACCACCACCACCACCACCACCCCCACCACCACCACCAGCAGCGCCACGACCCACTCGCCTTTACCATCACCATCACCACCTACAGCTCACAACACCAATAGGTATCACCTTTTTTTTTTCTCTACACCACCATCTCCACCAAACCACCTCCACCGTGCATCCACATTTAGATATAATTGACCTAGTATGTGTTTATTTTCATCCACATTCCATGGTTTGATTAGTTGTTTCTCTGTTGAGTCTCCATCGTGTGTTTGGTGTGTGTTGATATTCAGGCGTGTTTGGTGTGGAATGCGTGGTTTTCAATCTTATGGCTCTGGATTACCGCCGGATGCAATATGATCCTTGAATAATAGTAGTGATAGATAATAATAATGATAAGTCCTTTAGTATTTTACCATCCACCACCATCACTACTACCACTACCCAATAACTATCACCACCACCACCACCACTAACACCACCACCACCACCACCACCACATTCAATAACAATCGCTCCTTTATGTACCTTATGCTGTGCTTTGTGACCACCACCACCACCACCACCATCACCACCCACCTAATAACCAATCACCCATTACAGTTTCTTAACTCCATTTTGCACCATCACCAAAATTCCTACCCTCCCATTTAACTTCCAACCACCATGATCACCACCACCACCACCACCACCACCACCACCACCACCACCACCACCACCACCACCACGAGTCCTAATTACACGCACACATTACCCTCTCTCTCTTCTCCCAGCATCCTCCACGCCCTCACCCCACAGTAGCTGGCCGGGTGAATCTGGGCTGGAGCTATTACCATAATATTCTCGCGCGCTAATATTGGGTTACATTACCAGTCTCGTTAGCTGCTTCTATCCAGTCTAGAATTAGGAGAGCAAGCCACGTTATCCCCGAGTCGTGAATCTGATACCCTTATGCAAATAATGTAATACGGATACGGGGGTGGTCATTAACAATACCTGATTACGGCTGTTGTTGTGTGACCTGAATGTGTGTGTGACGTGTGTGTGTGTGTGTGTGTGTGTGTGTGTGTGTGTGTGTGTGTGTGTGTGTGTGTGTGTGTGTGTGTGTGTGTGTGTGTGTGTGTGTGTGTGTTGTGTGTGTGTGATGAGTCTGTAATGCTGTTAGTGATTAGTTTTTTTTTTATTCTGTTAAGCTTTATTGATATTGTGTGGAGGGCTTTGCTGCGCTTTTTGATTGTGGTGATTGCAGCAACTTCATTCATGGTGGTGGTGGTGGTGGTGGTGGTGGTGGTGGTGGTGGTGATGGTGAGGGTGGAGAATTTCTTTTAAGCGCTGATGGTGATGGTGGTAGTGATGATAATAGACAGAATGGTGATTTTCTGTTTAGTGATGATGATATTGGTGATGAAGGTGGTTATTATGGTGAGAATAATGATAATGATGATAGTAATGATGGTTTTCTTTTTAAGTGGTATTGGTGGTGGTGATGGTAATAATGATGGTGAGATTAGTGATGGTGGCGGCGGTGGGGTGGTGGTGAAGCAGCATTATGAAGAGTAACATAATGATAACTCGTTAATAATACTTGACTGCAGCATGTGATGGGCAGCCTGAGTCTTGGTGGAAAAATCCAATAATAATACTTTCACAACTAAGTATGATGCGATGTTTTAATGGCTCATTTCAACATCACGTAATAAGAGCAGTTTTCACCACTATGAGGCAATTATGGCCGTTTTTTTTTTTACCGGGGGTTTTAACAATGAGCGAGTAATATTGTAATTTTTGACCGTCCATTTTTCACCGTGATAATAACTTGGCTAAAGAAAAAGGCAATAAGTACTTTCCTGTAGCCGAGCCCCAGCCAAGCGGGAGTTAAGGGAGTCACAGTATCTGCCGCTCTAATAACAAATAACCCACGAGCTCCTTCACCCCGTAACATTTTTCAATAAGAGGAAGCCGCACGCCGCCGCTCCCTGTAGAAAAAGCAATCTCGGGGCGGCTGCCTCGCCTGCGTCAGAAGACTTTGATTCATCCGACGCCGTGATGAGTTTGTAACTTGGGCAACACACACACACACACACACACACACACACACACACACACACACACACACACACACAC
>NC_059291.1:27101981-27104481 GCF_017591435.1 Portunus trituberculatus
GATGGAGAGAGGGAGGGAAGGTGGGAGGAAGGGGAAGGAGAGGGAGAATTTTTCCTCTCCCCCAAAAGCTCCCCCCCTCACTACTCTCCTTCCTTCCTTCTCTCTCTCTCTCTCTCTCTCTCTCTCTCTCTCTCTCTCTCTCTCTCTCTCTCTCTCTCTCTCTCTCTCTCTCTCTTCTCTCTGTGGTATTGTTCCCTTTTGGTAATTTCGTCATTTATTTCCTGGTTACGCTCCGTCGTTTTCTTTATTTTCCTTTCTTTCCATTTCTTTTTTGTTCTTGGCTTTCGTTTTTTAATATCAGTTTGTTTTTCATTTGGTGTTATTCCTTTGATTCAGAATATTATTTTTGGGGTTTTGTTATGGTTTTTTTGTCGTTTTGGTGTTTTATTAATTTTAATTCTGCCTGTGTTTTTTTTTTAGTTGTCTGTCTGTTTGTTCCTCTCTCTCTCTCTCTCTCTCTCTCTCTCTCTCTCTCTCTCTCTCTCTCTCTCTCTCTCTCTCTCTCTCTCTCTCTCTCTCTCTCTCTCTTCCTTTATAAATCGTCATTGGAGTTTTGTTCGTCCTCTGTTTTTCGCACCAAACGACTTTCCTTCTTTGTTTTTTTCTTTCTACTATTTTCTTTTCTTTCGTTCTTTTCTTTTTCTTTTATTTTTAGTGTAACACTGCCATTTTTTGCTTTATTGCATTTTCCTTATTTCACGATTGTTTTACTTTCCTTTTTCTTTCGTTTTCGGTCCTTTTCTTTTTCATTTTTGCTTGATTCATTAATTTTATTTCTCTATCCTGTACCTCTTACTTGATATTTCTGACTTATTTTCTAAAATTTTTCTACTTTTCGTTTTTTTTTTCATATATATTTGCTGATTTTCTTTTTATCCTCGTTTTCTTTTTTTCAATTTCTCTACTTTTCTTTTTTCTTTGATGTTTCCTTCTTTTCTTTTTTTTAACTTGACAAGTCACCACTGATGCCATTAATAATACTTTTGCTTTCTACAGATACGATTTTTCTTACCCCTTTCTTTTTATGTACCCTTCCTTCTTTTCTTTTCAGCTCTTTTCCTTGACAAGTTATCGCTGATGTCATCCATTACTCTTACTGGCGTTGTTGCCGGTAATCCAAAACACATTCACATTTCACAACCTGACAATTGCACACTCGTTCTCTCACCTGCACCGCGCCTCGTCCTTGCAATCGCTGATCACCTGAAGATAATTAATTACCTGCCATTCACCGTCCAGAGAATTTTGATTTCCGAACAGGTAACGAGTGGCTGATTTTGTTTTTTTTATTCGTGTGACGTGGCGGTGGCAGGGCGGTGTGGTGGAGTGTAGTGGGGTGGGGAGGAGAGTCTACGGGGTGAGGTGGCGGGGTGTGGCGGCACTACCTACATTCTAGTGCTTAGGGCGTCGCGCTGAGCCTCGCCTCTGCCATGCGTCAGGCGGTAATCATATTTGTCAATTAACCTGCGAGATAATCAAATCAGCAGATCATTCACTCATCTGTAATTTCGCCACCAGCTTTCTTTCTCTTTCACTCCCTTCTTTTTTATAGTGTGTGTGTGTGTGTGTGTGTGTGTGTGTGTGTGTGTGTGTGTGTGTGTGTGTGTGTGTGTGTGTGTGTGTGTGTACTAGTGCGTTGCGAGGACACGAGCTTGAAAGACGAGAAAGACGAGGACAATGATGCGGTAGTGTCTTTCTTTTTTCCTGAAGTGTGATGATACTCGTAGACAGCGGCTGAGAAAGCGATACTTTCCTCTGTCTGTCTGTCTGTCCTTTGTCTTTGTCTGTCTGTCTGTCTGCCGTGTATCGTCAGTGGTGTGGGAATGAGAACATGTGTGTGTGTGTGTGTGTGTGTGTGTGTGTGTGTGTGTGTGTGTGTGTGTGTGCGTGCCCGCGAGTATGAGTCCAATAATAGTAATGATGATGATGGTGGTGGTGGTACAAGAGGAGGAGGAGGAGGAGGAGGAGGAGGAGGAGGAAACAGGAGCAGTAGCGGGGTTGGGATACATCACTCGGTCCACATTACATTCTCTAATCGGGCAGCACATTACACTGGAGGAGGAGGAGGAGGAGGAGGAGGAGGAGGAGGAGGAGGAGGAAGAGGAAGACGAAGAGGAGGAGGAGGAGGAGGAGGAGGAGAAGGAGAAGAAAAGGAGAAGAGAGCACGGAGGAGAAGGATGCAGCAGTGGGAAATAGAATGTGAATGTCGAATCAGGAAGAGGAGAACGAGGAGAAGGAGCAGGAGAAAACGAGGGCATAAATATGAGGGAAGAGGAAAAAAAATGAATGGGGAAGCAGACAAAAGGAAAAGAGAGTGAGAGAGAAAATTTGAGAAAGAAAAACAAGGAGAGAAAAGAGGGGAAATAAAAATATTAAAATGTCTAAAGCCAGAGAACAAAAGGAGGAAAGAGGCAAGAGGAGGAGGAAAAACAATAAGCGTCAGGAAAATGATGAAAAGGTTAATGGCGTATAAGAGGGAAAGCGAGGGATAGAGAGAGGG
>NC_059291.1:27109481-27116981 GCF_017591435.1 Portunus trituberculatus
CGGACAAGGACATGGGGACGCACAGAGTACAAGGGATACGGACGTAGGATGTACGGACCCTCAACGGACGCTGGAAAACAAAATTACCCATTTCTTTGACAAATGCATCTGTCTATGTTTGTAGGGGACTATCTGTTTGTCTGTTTGTCTCTTTGTCTAGATCAGTATCTCTGTTTCTCTGTTTCTCAGTGTGTGTGTGTGTGTGTGTGTGTGTGTGTGTGTGTGTGTGTGTGTGTGTGTGTCTGTGTCTTTGTGTCTTTCTCTGTCTGTCTGTCTGTCTGTCTGTCTCTCCCTGTATCTCTCTCTCTCTCTCTCTCTCTCTCTCTCTCTCTCTCTCTCTCTCTCTCTCTCTCAACCATAGACGTATTTTTTTTTCCCAAATACTTTAATTTCTCTTCCATTCACTATCTTAAAGCTCAAACACCCTTCTCTGTCACCTCACATAACACACCAAAGTTAGTTTAATTCACTCACGCTCTTAACATCACTTCCCAATTCCTGGTGTCACGTAGTGGTGGTTGTGGTGGTGGTGATTGTGGTGGTGGTGGTGGTAGTGGTGGTGGTGGTAGTGGTGGTGGTGTCATGATCCCCCAGTCACGCCACTCCCTCACAACCAGACTCATAAATCTTCCTCAGCAATATTAGTCACAGGTTGGGTTGTGTTGCTCTCTCTCTCTCTCTCTCTCTCTCTCTCTCTCTCTCTCTCTCTCTCTCTCTCTCTCTCTCTCTCTCTCTCTCTCTCTCTCTCTCTCTCAAAAGTTTCCCTTCCTTTCTATATCCAAGATTCTGCTTTATATTCTCCCTCTTCCTTCTTTTGTTTCCTTATTCCTCTTTGGTCTTTTGTACTTTTCTTTTCTTTTTCTTTCTCCTCTCCCTATACCTTCAGTCATCCTTCCCTCTCCCTACCGAGTCTCCTTTCCCTTCTTCTAGTTCTCTTCCTTTTCACGTCTCTTCTCGTCTAAATTTTCCTTCATGTGTGTGTGTGTGTGTGTGTGTGTGTGTGGCGGTGGCGGTTGCGTAGTGGATAAGGTGGTGAGCGTGGGATCGGGCAGACGTCCACGCGTTGTTTCGAATCCCACCATATACCACTTTGAAGCTGTGCCATTTGTCGAGTGGTTTAAAGGTACCTACATGTCACCATGATACCCAGGTTGTAGGTGGTTACACCAAAGAAGCGCTTGATTGGTGATATGGGCCCTAATATGGGTACCACTATAAATAGAATTGCCTGTGCCACTAATGGGCGGAAGCTGAACAGCGCTTCCAATACTCTTCAAGTTACCTACAGGCGCTATAGGCCTTAACATAAAAAAATAAGATCGTTATACAGTGTAATATCGTTTTGTGTGTGTGTGTGTGTGTGTGTGTGTGTGTTATTCTGCATGTCTGTTTCTGTCTGTCTCTCTCTCTCTGTCTGTTTGTTTGTTTGTTTGTTTGTTTGTCTGTCTACCACTCTGTCTATTTGTCACTGTCTCTATTTATACCATGTTTATACCATGTGGGCTTTTTACGGGAATTTATGGGCTAAAGGGGATACTTTTTGGGGTACCTCCTATCGCAAAGCCCACCCGCTAGGAAACCGTTGCCCCGAGTGAGGAAGCCCAACCTACACTCGGACCGTGGACAGGATTCGAACCCGTGCGCTTGGAGACCCCTCGGAGCCCAAATCACGCATGGTTCCACTGTACCACGGCGGCACTCTGACTTTTCTTTTTACTTGGTTCTCTCTCTCTCTCTCTCTCTCTCTCTCTCTCTCTCTCTCTCTCTCTCTCTCTCTCTCTCTCTCTCTCTCTCTCTCTCTCTCTCTCTCTCTCTCTCTCTCTCTCTCTCTCTCGACAGCGTAAAGCAGGGAGGGTTATGGGTAATGGTCTCCCCTCCGTAAATCTTGCGTGCAGCGTTAAAAACAGGAATTTAGAGCACCACTTAACACTGATTTCTGCCTTTTTTTTTCCTCCCCCTCCCTCCCTCACTTTCATTTTCTTTTTTTTTTTTTTTTTGCTGACGTTACTATGTCACACGAGAGAGGTGAGTTAAAGGTGCACACACACACACACACACACACACACACACACACACACACACACACACACACGAATATTGGTGGCCATAAATTCACGTTAATCTGTTCTTCCCTCACGGCTCCTTGCACATGACGAAAAATGATGTCAAACCTTTTATTTATTTCTTCCCCCCTTTCACAAACCCTTCCTTTTTTAAGCCCTTTTTTTTCCTCTCCTCTGTCGCTTCATCATGCATGCGAACTGTTTATATTCACCAACGAGAAGGAAGGAAGGAAGAAAAGGAAAGGAGAGGAAAGGAAAGGAAGAGGCCACCACGTTTATGCAAATACTGAGGTTTTCTATTTTTACTCGCAGTTTAAGGATGATTAATTATACGTTAAACTTTTATTCCCCTCTTTGCTGCACTGACGTCAACTAAAACTTTGCCTTGTTTGGTGGGCGCGATAAAAGTACAGATGTTGGAAATAAAGAACAGCAAACCAAGGGAAGCGAGGACAGCAAATAACAGACATGGGAGGACGAGTACCAGGAGGAAGAGGAGGAGGATTACACTGGAGGAGGAGGAGAAACAGGTAGCGAAAATGGAGGAGGAGGAGGAGGAGGAGGAGGAGGAGGAGGAGGAGGAGGAGGAGGAGGAGGAGGAGAGGAATTAGGAAAGCTTGTAAATGTAGAATAATGGGGGAAGAGGGAGAGGGACCAATATTGGATAGGTATTAAAGAGAAAGCTAGAAGAGAGAGAGAGAGAGAGAGAGAGAGAGAGAGAGAGAGAGAGAGAGAGAGAGAGAGAGAGAGAGAGAGAGAGAGAGGGAGAGAAGGGGACAAACATGTAAACAGACACAAACGTATGCAATCATTGTCGTAATAAACACAAATAAAACTAAACTAAATAAAAATAATAAGAATAAACGATCAGTGGCGTGTGATACTCTGGCTTAGGAATGAAAGAAATATTGCTGGAAGACTTAAACGCTATCAGACGCTTATTATTATTGCTATTAGTGCGTTTAGCCGCGCCTCTCGTAATATTCAGGCGGCCACTAAGTAAAACGAAGCTCATGTATTACAGTTATAAGTAAGATACATTAGAAGCGTTCTCAAGATGTCAGTGTTTACGTGGCATAAAAAAAAGTTAAGTGTACAGTTTTGGGTATCCAGTGCAAGCTGAATAAAACTAAGTAAGAGGAAAAAAATATTGCTAGAAGATTTAAATGCTATTAGACACACTTATTGTTACTATTAGTGTATTTAAATCTGTTACTCGGCTCGCGTTTGATCATTTATATGTGTATGTCTTCATGGTGTTTTTCTGTGTAAGAGACGGATGGAGGAAGGAATGTAGTGACTGTGTGCCTGAAGAAGTGAAATGTCTTAGTTTGTGTTGGTTTCTGTGTGTGGGAATGGGAATCATCAGAAACTTGCGTGCTTGTCTAAGGTTTAATTTTTCTCCTTCTCTTTACTATTTCTTCCATCTGTCATTTCTTCCAGGCTTTTTTTCTTTCTGTTCTTTATTTCCACTTAAGTTTTCTTCTATTTTTTTGTCTCTCCTACTGCTCTATCTTTTCTGAGTTACTTCCATCCTATCTCCCACAAACTGTTTTCTTTTTTCCTTTTTTCTATTTCATCATTCCGCTTTTCTTTATCTCCTTTTTCCAGATATTTTTTATTAATTTCCCGTTCCACATCATATATACATTTTCACTTATTTATTCATATTCTATTCTTTCATCGTTTTCTATTCCCTTCCTTCACCCAGATACGTTTTCCCGATTATCCATCTTTTCATCCCTTTCTCTCGTTTATCTCCTTGCTTTCCCACCTTCGTGATCTCCCATACCTCGCATCTCAATCTCTCATCCCTCCCTTTTTCGTGTCCCTGTCTTTCTGTTCCTTTCTGCTTTCCCACCTCCCTTCCTGCGTCAGTCACTGTGCCTCTTTCCTCTTCTTCCTTCTCCTCCTCTATCAATCGCGGTGCCTCGTCCCTACCTCCTCCTCGTCCCCCTCACTGCCTCGTCACGCCTCACGCTACTCAGCACACCAGATTTGCACCGCCGGCAGCGTGGAAGCCAAACGTGCCCATCAACAATAATGGAAATAGTCTTCATGGGTTATTTAATGAGAAAGGAAATGCTGCTGGTGGAGTTAGCTTAAATTTCTCCCCCTTGTGTGACGGTGGTGTGTGTGTGTGTGTGACGGTGGTGTGTGTGTGTGTGTGTGTGTGTGTGTGTGTGTGTGTGTGTGTGTGTGTGTGTGTGTGTGTGTGTGTGTGTGATAGAATATAGGGTTGACAGATAGATCAGCAAATAGACTGCTAGACTGACTGGTAGATGTTTATATGAATAAATTACCTGGTAATTATTATTTTTTTCATGTCTTCTGGTGAAAAAAGGGTAAACTTGAATGGTAAACTTCCTTTCATTATGTTAATTACAAAATATATGCATTAATCTTCTACTATTACTACTTCTACTACTACTGCTACTACTGCTACTGCTACTGCTACTGCTACTGCTACTGCTACCGCTACTGCTACTGCTACTACTACTACTACTACTAGTACTACTACTACTACTTATTGTGTGTGTGTGTGTGTGTGTGTGTGTGTGTGTGTGTGTGTGTGTGTGTGTGTGTGTGACGAGTTAGTAACCAGATGCACAACCCCTATAAAGTGTTCACGAGCCTGAATCTCCCATATTTTCCCTAATTTTGTAACGTAACTTTGCTGTAATCATTGGCAGTGTTCATTACAACATGTGTTAATTAATTGATTCTGGTACTCAAGCTCCCTCGTCTCTCTCTCTCTCTCTCTCTCTCTCTCTCTCTCTCTCTCTCTCTCTCTCTCTCTCTCTCTCTCTCTCTCTCTCTCTCTCTCTCTCTCTCTCTCTCTCTCTCTCTCTCTCTCTCTCTCTCTCTCTCTCTCTCTCTCTCTCTCTCTCTCTCTCTCTCTCTCTCTCTCTCTCTCTCTCTCTCATCGGCATAAACAACTAACAGCAAAAATAGACAGAATAAAAAAAATATAAAATAAATGTCAGTCCCACAGCGTGCAATCAGTATGCTATAAAACTACACACAAATAACAGTAGAAAAAAAAGTGAATGTAAATGTTATAGATGTTTTCACGTTCCTGTAGTAATAATGAACCTCACCTCATCTTCTTTTTGTTGATACCAAATAGATAAACAGATGAATAAATGAATAAGTGACTAAAACTAGACCAGGTGTTGTAATCCCACGACGCGTTTCCATATTCATTCTGGTTACTATTTGGTGATTTCATACAGCTTCAGAAACTTATGTAGGGGTTAATATAGTGAAGACTTTGGCCATTAATCTTCTGACTTCCCTATACCCTTTTTAATGAAAATAAAATTATCAGATCATACTCGAAACTCATGGTAACAATGTGTCCCAGTACTAAAGGGGTTAAAATAGGAGCCAATAGAAAGTGCCTCATGTGAACGCAGTATTGACACACCCCATTCAGTAATACAAAAAAGTCACTTGGGCAATCAGTAGTTATTGTTGTTGTTTTTATTTGGTGTAGTTTGATATTATAATTTCACCCTTAAATTGAGTCACCGGATTTTGGAGTTCTTGGAGTTTGCGGCGTTGTGTGCTGGTGGATAGAAAGGAACAGGAAGGGCAGGGAAAGTAGATAGAAGGTGGAGAGGGAAGCTGAGACAAATGGAAGTGGAAGGTATTGCATTCAAGAGAAGGGAAAGAGAAAGAGAGGAAAGATTAGCGAGAGAAAAGAGTAGGTTGAGGAATGAAATGGAGGAAGTTAAGGAAAGGGAGAAGGAAAAGGAGGAAAGAAAAAAAAGAAAAAGGAAGAGGTGATGCTTGAAGTGAAGAAAATTGAAAGGAACGAGAGAAGAATAAGAAAAACATAGGATCTGGGAGAGAAGGGAAAGGGGAGAAAAGCAGAGAGGAACTGACTAAAGATAAAAGTGAAGGGAAAGAAATGGAAGAGGTGAGAGTGGAGACAGTAAGGGAGGAAAGGTGGGGCGAGGCAGGGCGAGGCAGGAGTGAGTCACCAATAAGCTTTTGATTGCGAAATGCGAGTAATCATAGTTTGCAATGTGGCGAGGCGTGAGTGTTTTGGAGAACATGCTGGCTCGCCTGTCCTTCGCTCCTGATCTGAATAACTAAACCGCTCTCACTCAGACCTTCCTCCCGACCTTCTCTCTCACTCCAGACCCTCCTCCCGACCTTCTCTCTCACTCCAGACCCTCCTCCCGACCTTCTCATTCACTCCAGACTTTCCTCCCGACCTTTCTCTCTCTCTCTCTCTCTCTCTCTCTCTCTCTCTCTCTCTCTCTCTCTCTCTCTCTCTCTCTCTCTCTCTCTCTCTCTCTCCATTCTGTGTGAGTGTCACGCGTGTACAATTGGTAAATGTTTGGTTGTCTGATGATTTTAAAGTTCCTCGTTCTCAGTCGTGCTAAGTGTTGGTTGTTATCTCTTTTGTTGCCGTGGATTGCATTTCACTCTTAGCTTGATTTGTTTTCATATTTTTTGTGTGTGGTTTTATCTTTTGTTTATTCCGTTTATCTTTTGTTCTGCTTGTGTAACTGTTAGCGAAGGAGTTTCATTTACTTAGCTATCTATTTTTTATTTTTGTTTGTGCATCGTCATCCGTTTTTTATTTGTTTTTTATTTTAGGTGATGTATCTCTCTTATTCTATTTCACACTTAACTCAACATTTCCTAATAAATATTTGTAATAAGACAAAGCAAAGCAAAAACGTGTGTATATATATATATATATATATATATATATATATATATATATATATATATATATATATATATATATATACACACACACACACACACACACACACACACACACACACACACACACACACACACACACACCATTCATTTTGTTTTTTTTATTATTCTTTTTGTGTGTATTTATTTCTTTTTAATACGCGTCCTTCCTAACCCTGCATACTAATGATTTCTTTAAACTCATTTTGCACAATTCCGCGTGTTAGATTTCCTTGATATTTCGCGGCTTTGCCTTTACAGTTCTCTTCGTAAGTGTTCAGTTTCTCCTTTAACTCCACCGGCCCCGTGCTTCAGTCCGACTCTCGGCGACGCCACGCAAATGCCGGCTCACTGTCAGCGGGAAGCAAGCCCTCAGAACATAAACACTCCTTAACATTTCCTGGAAGAGAAGCGTTTCATTCTCGACATCAAAAAGAAAAAAGGTTACATAAATTCTGAATGGAATAGAAAAAAGTGAGAGAAAAAAGCTTAAGCTGAGTGTTCTAGAAAGTAATTCATATGATGTAAGGGAAGCGTGAATATATCTTTTTTGCATCACGTTTATTCATTTATTCATTTATTAATATATTTGTCACCATTTTCATTATTTTCCAAGCATTTTTAGATCTTCCGTGTTTTGTATTTTTTGTTCGTGTGTGTGTGTTCATGTTTTGGATTCCCTTCTTTGTAATTTACATATTGTTTCAGTTTT
>NC_059291.1:27129481-27136981 GCF_017591435.1 Portunus trituberculatus
CTCATGGTAGAAAAGCGTCCCAGTAACGAAGGATTTAAGAGTGTTCCTCGTGTAGATAATGTAGAAGTTGTGTTCATCTCTCACCGAAACTATAAAAAGACACTTAAAACACCATGTGACTTTCAAATAGAACTCTTTGAATATAGTATCAGCGTGGCACAGAAGTGTTTCAGAATATGGTCCATAGTATTATTCTCGTATATAGCTCGTCTTTCACATAGGATTTCATATTCAGAGAGGTGCCATTTGCCTCAGCACTCTGGCGACCGCTGCACATCTAAACTCAATCGGGGCCATAGCAGTAAAGTGATTCCGTCCTTGCCGCCTGTCTGAAATGCTTAAAGATAGCAGTGTTCGCTCAAGAAATGTAGATTCCACCTGAGTTCTGCTATGTGAGGCACGTGCGTGGAGGTAAACAGAGTGAGAGGAGGCTGGAGCTTTCTCCCTCTCCCTCTTCCTCTTCCTCTCCCTCTCCCTCTCCCTCTCCCTCTCCCTCTCCCTCTCCCTCTCCCTCTCCTTCTCCTTCTCCTTCTCCTCCTTCTCCTTCTCCTTCTCCCTCTCCCTCTTCCCATCTCCCTCTCCTCCACTCACACTCCCTCTCCGTATCCCTCTCCCTCTCCCTGGCCACAAAATTGTTTAGTCCAGCCCACGTACTCCGTGGTTCTTCACCAGCAGCAGCAACATTAAGCACCTCTGATTAATTTATCCATCAGAGGAATTTAATCTCAAGAAAATGCAAAAAGGAAGAAAAAATACGGAGAGAAGAGGGTAGGGGGGAAGTGGGACGTATTTCAGAATCCTCACTACACATGGGTATAAATTCATCACTCTATTCTATCCCACTCCTCCCCAGGCCAGCCCTCTTCCCTTCTATCATTTCCGAATTCTGGCCGGGCTGAGCGCGTCCTGGCGGCGGCGCGGGGCAGCGTGAGAACAGCGCCATGGAGTGCAGGTGATGGTGATGGTGGTGGTGGTGGTGGTGGTGGACGAGAACGAGGTTGAACTGAATTTAACTGAGTTGAGCTGAGTGCTTCAAACAGATGCACGGCTTTTTATTTATTGGTCAGTTTTCATCAGCTCACCTCAAATAATTCGCGGTTGTTGTGTGTGTTTGTGTGTTTTTCGTATTTTTACCTCGTTCCAAGAGAGAGAGAGAGAGAGAGAGAGAGAGAGAGAGAGAGAGAGAGAGAGAGAGAGAGAGAGAGAGAGAGAGAGAGAGAGAGAGAGAGAGAGAGTGCTTGATTTGTACACTGAATAGAGCAGCGCTTTAAAGGCTGCCTCAGTTTTACCCCACAAGGTCTTTTGAGTGGCGTAATTCGCATTGAAATTACGAAACCTGAAAGTTTTCCAAATTTTACCACGCTGTCATGATTTTCTTACTTTACTCTGGAATTGAGAAAGAGACAGGACACGGTAGAGGATGCTAGGGCTGCGTGGCCAGTGACGGACGGGGCTTGGGAGGCAGCGACGGGGATGGAAGGACAGTGAAGTAGCTGGAAGAGCGTTAACGGGACTACAACGACGGTGACGGAGCAGAAATAACAGTGATGGGATTGGAAAGACAGTAATATAAGAACTGAAAGGACATAGAGTTAGTGACAGAAGTGGATTACAATGACAAATCTAAAATAATTATAACGAGGACAGAAGTTACATAGGAACGACAGCAATGGGACAACGGGATTACTAATGAGATGGGAGGAGGAATTGACGGGGCGGTACGAGACGCTGAATAGACATGAAGGAACAACGATTAAACAGAAATGGTGACCGAGGCATGAGATGTTATAACCGTAGGCAGTGATTAGATAGAAGGGACTGCTATAAGACGAGACAGGTAGTGAATTGACTGGAGGTACTTTGACAGGAGGAAGGCCTAACGACACAACCTCACCTCTACGCCTTGATCAGCCTGTGAACACCACGGAACCAGCCGCGAGACCTGACTACACATTGCTGGGACTGATGGATGGCGACCGGCGTGTGAAAGGAAGGTGGAAGGCAGAGGATGGCAGGTGGATGGACGAAGCAAACCTTATTACCTTAACGTCTGGCTGCCTATATTTTGTGGAGTGGAGGGGAAGTTAATGAAGGGGAAGAAGTGGAGAGGAAAGGAAAAGGGAAGCAATGCGTGAATGCACTTGTTAGTGTGTGTGTGTGTGTGTGTGTGTGTGTGTGTGTGTGTGTCTAGATGAACGATGGAGCAAGGCAGAGGAAGGCAGTGATGAGGTATGAGGAGTCGAGTGGTTAGTTTCTGTGATAAACTATGTATATCTGACAATGTACAATTACTCTGTATGGATTAGTTTCTATGCTCCTCTGTTGCTCTTAATTATTCCACGCTCGCCACTCTTTTGTCCCCATTACAAAGGGTCGCTTTCCCCGATCGCGTTTTTTTTTTCCCACTTTTTACCGTTGGCGGGGAGAGGTCAGGCTCTCCATTAATCCAGATTCACGGTTGGTTGTGTTGTTCACTCATAGTTCTGATTCGCATTTCCTTTCATGGTTCATATTTAGTTATTGCACCCAAGTCACACACACACACACACACACACATTGGAATCACAGTCTCACATTCCCCTCACCATAAACCGACCACTAGGGATGCTTTAAATGTCCTTCTAAGACGCAGTAATCTATCAAAACCATTTCCCGAGTCTGCTTAATCCTTCTTAACACGTCCTGAGCTGCTGCGATCCACCTCGAGCCACCCGAAGCAGTCCGAGGAGACGCTCTAAGCCTTTGTAAGCCAGTCACCCGAAACCCAGCGTGCCGGAGTCTCCTCATCACGCCCACAACCCTCGCGTGTCCCGTAAAGCCACCCGCATTTTCCCTCAACAATATCTTAATCAAAGACTGTGATGAGACGTCCTAAAGTAGGTCTGGAGCCTCGCCGCAGCCTGCTTGTGGCCTCCGAATTGCCTGCAACCTCCAGTCTGAAAGGCACGGCTTGAGAGCGACACATACCAACGCTAGGAGGCAAAAGAGCGATAGTCTCGTTGGTGGTGAATATGAGGGACGACCGTGCGGGCAGAGGGACGGACGCGGTCGACGGTCACCGGAATTGTTAATTGGCCAATTTAGAATACTTTCCAGCCATTGCGACACAATTTACGGACCTTGATAGAAAAATATGAGGACTCCATCACGGGCTGTGGGAGAAAGGGAGGATAGAGGGAGAGGGAGAGAGGGAGAGATAGATAGAGAGAGAGTGAGGGAGGAAGGGAAGGGAGATGGAGGTACTGAGATAGACAGATGAGGCTGCGGACAGATGGTGCAGAGGGGAGCTTGTGATTGCTGTCGTACGTACATATTTTGTTATTAGTTTTTAGTTCTTTTCTCGCGAATTCTGCTTTGAAACGTCATGTGAAAGAAGTAGTAGAGATGTGTGTTTGTATGAAGGTGTGGGCAGGCTGTTGAAATTTGCTGTGGTTGGCTATTCAAAGGAGGAAGTGTAGCAGTCTGTGGTAGTCTGTTCAAATGTGAAGCTCTGACAAAGTATTCAATGGTAGGAACGTGACAAGCTATTAAACGTGTTCCAACTAGTGGGACTTGTGGGAACGTGTATAGCAAGACCGCAAAGGTACATGGGCTGGTAATAGCGGTTAGTGTGCAGGCTTATGACAGTGGTAGTGGTTTGTGGAGGACTCTGGCTGATGGCTGTGTGCTGTGGCTAACATGTGGCAGTGGTTGGCGAGGGACTTGTTTGATCATTGGTCGCTGTGAGTGGCCTTAATTGATTTAAACAAAATGTGATGAGAGTCTACAATTCCAATCTCTCTGTCTGTCTCTGTCTGTCTGTCTCTGTCTTTTTCTCTCTCTCTCTCTCTCTCTCTCTCTCTCTCTCTCTCTCTCTCTCTCTCTCTCTCTCTCTCTCTCTCTCTCTCTCTCTCTCTCTCTCTCTCTCTCTCTCTCTCTCTCTCTCTCTCTCTCTCTCTCTCTCTCTCATCATATGTTTCAATTTTTACCCACTATGGAGATGCACACTGACCGGGCCATGACTGTCCCACTAATATTATTACCTCTGTTATTGCACTTTATAACGGGGCCTGAGAGGAGACTCGGGTCAGAAGGGGAAGCTACAGCAAGAAGGGCCAGTACGACCAGCACGACCACGCACGACATCCAGGAGCAGGAGGAAGAGGAAGAGAAAGAGGAAGAGGTGGAGGTGTAGGTGGAGGAAGAGGAGGAAGAGTCAAGTGGAATAGATGAAAGTGGAGGAATATTTGCGACTGTCTGGTTATGGTGTGTGTGTGTGTGTGTGTGTGTGTGTGTGTGTGTGTGTGTGTGTGTGTGTGTGTGTGTGTGTGTGTGTGTGTGTGTGTGTGTGTGTGTGTGTGTGTGTGTGTGTGTGTGTGTGTGTGTGTGTGTGTGTGTGTGTGTGTGTGTGTGTGTGTGTGTGTGTGTGTGTGTGTGTGTGTGTGTGTGTGTGTGTGTGTGTGTGTGTGTGTGTGTGTGTGTGTGTGTGTGTGTGTGTGTGTGTGTGTGTGTGTGTGTGTGTGTGTGTGTGTGTGTGTGTGTGTGTGTGTGTGTGTGTGTGTGTGTGTGTGTGTGTGTGTGTGTGTGTGTGTGTGTGTGTGTGTGTGTGTGTGTGTGTGTGTGTGTGTGTGTGTGTGTGTGTGTGTGTGTGTGTGTGTGTGTGTGTGTGTGTGTGTGTGTGTGTGTGTGTGTGTTTCTTTTGGTGTTATTATCCAATTCTGTTTATTTAGTATTTTGTACGTTTTACTTGTTTTTCTTCGGTTTTAGATTTAATGATTTTTTTTGTTTCCATTCTCTCTCTCTCTCTCTCTCTCTCTCTCTCTCTCTCTCTCTCTCTCTCTCTCTCTCTCTCTCTCTCTCTCTCTCTCTCTCTCTCTCTCTCTCTCTCTCTCTCTCTCTCTCTCTCTCTCTCTCTCTCTCTCTCTGTCTCTGTCTCTCTCTCTCTCTCTCTCTCTCTCTCTCTCTCTCTCTCTCTCTCTCTCTCTCTCTCTCTCTCTCTCTCTCTCTCTCTCTCTCTCTCTCTCTCTCTCTCTCTCTCTCTCTCTCTCTCTCTCTCTCTCTCTCTCTCTCTCTCTCTCTCTCTCTCTCTCTCTCTCTCTCTCTCTCTCTCTCTGTTCGTTTGTGCGTGTTTGCGTTTGTGTGTGTGTGTGTGTGTGTGTGTGTGTGTGTGTGTGTGTGTGTGTGTGTGTGTGTGTGTGTGTGTGTGTGTGTGTGTGTGTGTGTGTGTGTGTGTGTGTGTGTGTGTGTGTGTGTGTGTGTGTGTGTGTGTGTGTGAACTGCAACCTTTGTCCCTTACTCTCTGGACAACCTCTTCTCTTCTTTGGCTCCTGCCTGTGCTCCCCTCACCCTTCCACCTAACCCACTCCACCCATTCTTTTTTTCTTTCCTCTTGCAATAATCCCTCCGCCCACTCTTTCCCATCAACCCCATTCAATTTCTCTCTCTCTCTCTCTCTCTCTCTCTCTCTCTCTCTCTCTCTCTCTCTCTCTCTCTCTCTCTCTCTCTCTCTCTCTCTCTCTCTCTCTCTCTCTCTCTCTCTCTCTCTCTCTCTCTCTCTCTCTCTCTCTCTCTCTCTCTCTCTCTCTCTCTCGCTGTCGCTCTTTACTTTATCTTCCTTCTTTCCTTCCAACCTCTGTAACAAGAATCACTCCGCTGTCACGTTTACTCGTCTGGTGTCTGGTGTTGCTAGTGTTCTTGGTGACTGTCAAAACGTTGCTGTGGGGTTATAGAGTTACTTGCCTTTGTGCTGTGGCGGCGGAACTCTGCTTGGTTGCTTGTTTGTGGCTTTCACCGAGGCGGTTCTTCTTCAGGGATAAAGGTTGCTTAGAATCCTTCGCACGGGTGTTACATTCAAGCCAGGGTGAAAATTACAATGGAGGTGAAAGAGCAGCGGTAGTTTGTTGGCTTATTAAGTGCGGTGCGTTGCTGTATAACGGAACGGCTCAGCGTTGTCATTCAAGGGATGAAGCGAGGCAAGTGAATACGGCGTTCCTGTTGCTGTATTGTGATCGGAGATGAGAGTCCGTGAGCCATTGCGATGCGGAGAGTAAAAGGCAGACAATGGAACGCCGTCACAAAGGATAGCAAGGACTGAGAAAATAATCGAGACGCAAACATCTGGCGGGGAAGTCACGATTATGGCTATTTGGAATGTGAATAGCTTGCCTTGTTTGAAATGTATGCCAAAGGTACGAACGACTATTAGCTGCGAGTGCTGCATTCAAACGCCGAGCCGGGGAGTAGTGATTAGTGTTCAGTGCTGCCCACGGCTCCCACTTACAGCAACAGTCCTCGCCACCTTGCGGTTTTGCTTGAGGAAGAACTCTTTAGGAAACTGATAGGGGACTGATTGCACAATAGATTCAAGGAAAGTCAACAGGGTTTCGTTCTTTCATATTATGTTATTCCTATCCATATTTAAAAGGATAGTTCATAAAAACAATAAAGAAGAAGAAATCATAAAAAAAGAAAAACTGTGGTACGTGAGTTATTATTTGCGAGATTCAATGAAGGAAGTACATCTTAATACTTACAGCGATCAAATGTTTTGTTTTGATGAATAGTGCTTTATTTTATATTCTTATCTTTATTTGTGTGAGCATTAACCACATCAGCTTTAACTGTTTTGACTCGTTCCTGTGAGATATCAGGTTTGTGCGCTAAATGTTGATATTGTCACCCTGCATGTTAATTGGTGTCAGCGCAGTAACACAATATAGTTGCACTCGTATGTGAGGTTTTACAATAACTGTGATTTACAATGTACTTTTAATTCAAATATAGAAATCCCCCCCCTTTACCAGAACCAAATGCCAGCAGGAGGGAGCATTTAGTGACATTTTTGCATCAGAACTTCCCCACTTAATGAAATCCTTCGTGGATTTACTGTAAGAACCATTTTGTTCCTAAAACTTTGACTGATATTTCACGCATCTTTCTATAAGCAAACCACGGTTGAAATATTTCTTCATGTTCTCTTGTTATTTCTCAATATTTTATAGGATAGATGAGGAAAGTTTTTTTCTTAATACATCTGTTCTTTGTATGTAAAGTTCATGTATTGTTCCTTTGTTGTTTTGAATTGTTGGAGCTCGCAGGGAAATATTTGCATGGTTTGGCTTTTTTTTATTTCAGTTGTTTTCCTGAAATCTGGCCGAAGGTTTGGGAGTTTTCAAAGATATTTCATGATTCAAGTTATAATTTGATACGAATTCTAGGTCAATGAGAAAAAAAAGTAATATGCACGATGACCTAACATTCGTTTAAGTAACCCTTGAAAGATAGTCCTTATGCAAGACCAAAGCGTATAAGGAGTACGGGGCGTGGTCATAATTTGATAAGAATTCTACATCATCAGTGAGAAATACACACCTGCGAACCTGACTTGTTACATCTGCAACCTTGAAACAACAATCCTCATGCGACACAAAAGCTGGCAAAAAATACGGGCCTCGCTGTCCTGGCGAGTTACAGAATACCACATCTTGAGTCTCGTGTGGAAAAACGTCTGACCGGTGACAC
>NC_059291.1:27144481-27154481 GCF_017591435.1 Portunus trituberculatus
CACACACGCTCAGATATTGCAATACAGCAGGAGATAGACCCGCTGTCTCTCCCTAATGTTCTCCTTATTGCACATCAACAACAAGAGTGAGGGACCGCGGAGTGTTTTTTTTTTTTTTTGTTCGCTTAAATTCCACTTCAAGTTTCATTGCATAGGACGACTGGCTGAGGAGTTTTTCTTCTTTTTTTTTTCTCTCTCTCTCTTTCTCTCTATTTTTTCTTCACTCCTTCCTAATTGTGTTGGTCCCTGTTGCTATGTTTCTGTGTCTGAGTCTTTCTATCTTTGCTGGTGTGTGTCTCTGTGTATATCACCCCTCTCTCTCTCTCTCTCTCTCTCTCTCTCTCTCTCTCTCTCTCTCTCTCTCTCTCTCTCTCTCTCTCTCTCTCTCTCTCTCTCTCTCTCTCTCTCTCTCTCTCTCTCTCTCTCTCTCTCTCTCTCTCTCTCTCTCTCTCTCTCTCTCTTAGCCTTGCAGTGTAAAAAAGAATAACATCACTCGCATGTTTTTTCCTTCTTCCAAAGCTGCGCAATAGAAACATGTCGTATTTTACCTATGGGACTTCGTGTTGCTATGTAATATTTACCTTTCATTTCAGTGTTACTAAAAATGTTGATCCTTTCCATAGCTACGCTGTTGAAATCGACACGGAAGGTAATGTTATATTTCAGTGTGTTAGTATGTATGTAGGTGGGCTGTACCACATGTTTTTCCAGAGATTCTAAGAAAAGAACACACGTATTTTTTAGTGGGTATTTAATGGTCATCAGTATTTCAGTATCTTGTAATTCCTTCATGTTTGCACGTTTTAAGTTTAACCTCTTCATGATTGGGACGTATTTTTATCTTGAGATCTGTATATGGTTAGACGGCTTTATTGACATTAGCAAGGATCTATGCGGGTCAGAATAATGGCCAGTGTTCACTATTCTACCCCGTACATAAATTTCTGAAGCTGTATAAAATCACCAAATAGTAACCAGGATGAATATGAAAACGCGTCATGGTACTGAAGGGGTTAATATGGCCCTGGGGTTCCTTTACTTCCACTTTGTTATCTCTGTCTCTCTTGTATCTCTTCCAATCTGTTAACAATCTTTGAGAAACTTTAATACACTCTTTTAATTATGACACTCATGATTGAGGTAGAACGTTAAACTCTTTGGTAATGAGTGTAGCAGGTTACTTTTCTTACCATCATGACTGCAAGTTTCGTGTGGTTGGAACTCCACTTGCCCAATTCCAGTATTCCAATTCCAGTTTGACAAGCATCGCGGATGGCATGACGCCCTCAGATGCATGGAAAATTCCGTTTACCTTGATGTACTTCTTGTTAATTTAGTGATAGAATGATACCATGAAACACTTTGAGTATCTTACAACTGAACCATACATTACTTCTCAACTCGTAGAGGGACGTAATAACAGCGTGACGTTTACAAGACGAACTGAGCAGGTAGTGTGCTCCCAAAGTATCGCTGCCAAACGCACAAATACAAGCTCAGTCTGATTTTAACTCGGTCTTTGTCACATGAGCCTCTGCTACACCTGAGCCAGATACGTGAACACATTAGAAGCTTCACTGAAAAAACAACAAACGAAAAAGAAATAATTGACGTATATCCTGGATGTGCCTTTGGAATTATTCAATATTTTTTTATCTCTTTGCCCTCTCCATTGTGTTTTTTTCCCCTCAGCTGCGCCGCTTTCCCTACACTCGCACCCTTTCCCTCATGCTCGTTAACAGCCTGGCTCCTATCCCAGGTCCGCGCCTCTGTGTGCTGACGGCGGCGGTGTCACGGGAACTACCAGTGTAAGAAAGCCTGGCACGGTATGGCTTGCATCTCCGGGCGTGGCCGTGGTGCAATTTTCCTCTCTTCACTGCTCGGTTCCTGGCGGGGCGGGATGAACGGCGGGGCAGTGAGAGGAGGCAACATAACTCTTCGTTACCTCCAGTCTGAATCTGACTGCGTGTTTCGGTGACTATTTTTCAATTCTTCTCTGCAACTTGTTACATTTTCCCCGTCAAGCGTTTTTTTCTTTCCGCGTTTTTTATTTGTTTCGTTTTGTTGTTGGTAACTATTATTTTTTATCCGAGTTAATTCATACTGGGAAGAAATTGAGGATGCTAAGGGTAATCTTGTAAAGTGGCGTGTTACTTGAGAGAGAGAGAGAGAGAGAGAGAGAGAGAGAGAGAGAGAGAGAGAGAGAGAGAGAGAGAGAGAGAGAGAGAGAGAGAGAGAGAATGATAAAAACCATGTTTTCACCTCAACTTTTCACACTTCATTTTGTATTCTACTTTTCCATTGTGCATTCCACATACCCATACACACACACACACACTCACACACTCTCTCTCTCTCTCTCTCTCTCTCTCTCTCTCTCTCTCTCTCTCTCTCTCTCTCTCTCTCTCTCTCTCTCTCTCTCTCTCTCTCTCTCTCTCTCTCTCTCTCTCTCTCTCTCTCTCTCTCTCTCTCTCTCTCCATCAAGATCAAAACAAGAGCACTACCAGACAGGAGCTGGCTGTCCAGTGACCTTTCAGGATGTCATCAATACTTTTCCGACCAGCACATTAATGAAATTCAGGATCTATTGGTAATCGAGAAATGTAGGAATTGGGAGGGGAAGAGGATGAGGATGAGGATGAGGATGAGGATGAGGATGATGATGATGATGATGATGATGATGATGATGATGATGAGGAGGAGGAGGAGGAGGAGGAGGAGGAGGAGGAGGAGGAACAGATGGACGTAACCAGAACTAATCACTGCTTGACATTTCTACGACAGACTTCTTTACAAATCTCCGCTTCCACATTACCAGTGATTTTGTGATGGACTCCTTTCGTCCTCGTCCTTCTCTCCACGTGTTATGATGCTGCGTTTTGTGTCTAAAGTGTTGCTGGTATCATGGTGCAAAGCCGGTGAACTTACTTGACACTCTTGTTAGCGTTTTCCTTCGACCGTAACTCTTCTGATGTGTTTCACTCGCTAAGAATCTATGGAATATAAGGTTTTGTTGCTGGGTTTGCTTTAGATCAGCAGGGAATATTGAAACAAAGAGCACAGTGGTAGTGAATCGATTATGTTTCAGGTGTTATTACTAGATTAGCGGGCAAGACAGAACATAGGAAGACGTGAGTGCCAAAAGTTACTGTAGTATCTCTGACCGAGACTTCACATCATGCACTGTAGGTGAAGGTGGAGAAAGGAACACAATGAGGAGGAAGAGGAGGAGGAGTTTGTGTATATCCTGCGTGTCTTCCCCTCAGGAGGAACTAATTAGCAGTAAACAGCAGTATTCTCCCCTGATAACCCCACGCAGGGATGAGTGATTCGAGGGGAGAGAATAGGAGGGGCGGAGGAAAGGGTTCACTTGAGGGAGGAAAGACAAGGGGAGTTACCTCGTCCTCCGCGCCCCACATGTGCTTACCGGCGTCCCTTGGGATGTAAGACGAAGGTGTCCTGTTGAGTATGGATCATTTCACAAGGCATACACTGCACTAGCCTCCCTTGTTTGTTCAATGTGCTAGTTAACATTGTGTTTTGAGTGTCTTCTTTAGAACACAATCTTACTGGAGCCTTGAAACTTTTCCCATTCAGTATCGCAAGCAGAAGGGTATACACGCACGGCTGATCGACAGGCCTCTCTACTTCACATACTTTTAAATCTCAGTGCAGAGCGAAACTTACGGAAACTGCTCGTAAAACTATGAAATGTGTTAAGGGATATACTCACAGCTCGGTATTCTCTGCTTCCCCCGCCGCACATCCTTTCAAAAGCTTCCACTGTATAACTTAGTGATCTTATACGCGCTGTTGGCTAAAGTCTGTATGGAATTAGGATGAAGATTGCACTGGAAATAGTTCTACTTAAAACACTCTGATGTGGTCATGTTGTGGAGAGCTTAAATGTTCCTCAGGTTGCATCTTTCCTGTCGATATGCGTGAATGGAGACGATAAACTATTGCAGGATAGATGAAAAAAAAGACAAAAAAAAAAGTCATTAACAATGCTCGTAAAAAAAAAGAGATGAGAGAGCTTTTTTTTAGAGCCAAGACCTTAATTTATTCCTCGCTGTAACCTGATGGTCGCTCCTGAAAAGTCTTGTATCAAATTCTAAGTTTCAAGGCTTCCGTAAAATTTTGCATGTTAATACGGCCGTTCCCTGTCTCGTGTCCCTCCCGCTGGTCTGATTTCAATTTGCGGCTTTTTTATACGTTTTCTTTTCTTTTTGTGTTTTTATAAGTCTGTTTTGAACGTCAATTATTTTCTTGTGGTCCTATTTGTTCGTATTTGTTTAATTTTTGTTCTTGCATTTCCTTTTCTTGTTCTTGTTATGCTTTTTCTTTTTAATCTTTTTCTGGATATTTCCTTTCCTGATAATTTCCTCGCTTCATCTTCATCCATTTTTTTGTATCTTAGGTTTTTCCTTTCTCCTGTTCCTTCATAATTTTTCTCATTTCTTTCCTCGTTCCTACTTGCTTCATATTTTCTCTCTCTCTCTCTCTCTCTCTCTCTCTCTCTCTCTCTCTCTCTCTCTCTCTCTCTCTCTCTCTCTCTCTCTCTCTCTCTCTCTCTCTCTCTCTCTTGCGCGCTTAATTCTTCTCTTCTTGTCTCCATCTTTCTGCTCTTCCAATATCCTCTCTTTCATTCTCTTTGCTTCCTCTCCTGTTCTTTCTTTTCTAATCTTTTCATCCTGTATTCCTTCCATTTCTTATTCATTCGTCTTGCTTGTCATTTTTCTTCTTCGTCTTGATTTTTTCTTCTCTCCTTCTTCCTTCTTTTTTTCATAAGTCTTCCCTTATTTCCTTAATCATTTTCCTCTTTTTCTTTATCTCTCCTTTCTTTCCTTTCCCTTTTTCTTCTTTGTGTCCAACTTTTCTCCTCTCCTCATTATCAGTTTTGTCCCAATTCTCCTCTCATTTCCCTATTCCTCTTTTCTCCTCCTTTTCTCTTCCCTCTTTTCTCTTCTCCCTGGCTTTGTCTTTCATTTCCTTTCCTCTCTCTCGACTTCCTCATTGTTCATTTCTCCCTTATCCATGTCTTTTGTTCTCCTTTCCATCTCCTCGTAGTGTTCTGTCTTTCTTTATCCATTATATTTTGCTCCTTCTCCTCTTTCTCCTTGTCTCTCGTTCCTCTCTCCTCCCATCTCCTCTCGGTCCCCTTTTCTCTCCTCTCCTCATATCCTCTTCTCTCTTCTCCGCTCTCCTTGCCCCTCTGTCCCACATCCCCCTCCGTCTTCCCGCGACCCTTCTGATCACCCGATTGTCATGCTTAGGGGCCCAGGGAGCCTTGCAAGTCCTGATGGATCACCTTAAGGGACCCCCACATCCCCTCTCATTCCCCATTAATCACTCCGCTAACCAACAAACTCTCGTAAAATTCACATAGCTACTGAAAAGGAGACGGAGTATACATCTTTATTTTTTTTTCTTCGTCTCTTCGTCTCTCAAAATTTCTTCTGTAAAAGTTAGTGGATGAAGGAGTCAGGATGGAGACGTGTAGGAAGAGAAGGAGGAGGAGGAGGAGAAGGGATGGTGATGTAGACGCGCTAAGGGAGGGATGATGATGAACGTGGTGATGGAGATGAAGGGAAAGGATGACAAGGGTGATAATGATGGAGGCGGTACGGGATGGCGTGCTGGCAATGGGGTATCAACAATGCTATTTTGTGGCGAGTTAAGGGTACAGGAGGAACGCAGCGGAAGTGAAACGAAGAACAAATAGCTGCAAACTTTTTTTTTTGCCTCTTACTGTGTTGTTTGTAGGGCAATGTAAGCAAATGTTTTAGTAAGAGGAAAAGAGAGAGAGAGAGAGAGAGAGAGAGAGAGAGAGAGAGAGAGAGAGAGAGAGAGAGAGAGAGAGAGAGAGAGAGAGAGAGAGAGAGAGAGAGAGAGAGAGAGAGAGAGAGAGAGAGAGAGAGAGAGAGAGAGAGAGAGAGAGAGAGAGAGAATACCACAAAACCTCCTAGGTACACACACACACACACACACACACACACACACACACACACACACACACACACACACACACACACACACACACACACACACACACACACACACACACACACACACACACACACACACACACACACACACACACACACACACACACACACACACACACACACACACACACACACACACACACACACACACACACACACACACACACACACACACACACACACACACACACACACACACTTTAATGTTATGCACGAACTAATCAGAAGACAACTGAAGACTCTCTCTCTCTCTCTCTCTCTCTCTCTCTCTCTCTCTCTTGCTTGGTGACCAGTTGTCTCTACTATCACTTCTTCCCCTTTCTCCTCTTTCCATACCGCTTCCCTCTATTTCCCTCTCCCTCCTCTCCCCTCTCCCTCTCTCCTCTCCCCTCTCCCCGCCCTTGACGACCAGAGACGACCACCTGTTGGCTTGTTGACTCGTTGGTGAATATTGCTATGGGGCGAGTAAGAGGGGTGAGGGGAGGGTGAGAGAGGGAGAGGGGAGGGAGAGGGAAAAGAGGGGAAGGAAAGAGGAGTTTGTTGGACAGAATTCAGTGTCTGATCTGAACACTTTTTTTGTTGTTGTAGTCGTTGTGTGTGTGCGTGCGTGCGTGCGTGCGTGCGTGCGTGCGTGCGTGTGTGTGTGTGTGTGTGTGTGTGTGTGTGTGTGTGTGTGTGTGTGTGTGTGTGTGTGTGTGTGTTTTGTTACTGTTACTATTGTTATTTTTTCTACCTTTCTTTGTTGGTAGTTTTTAATGAAGGTGGTAGTAGCGATGCCTCTTATTATTATTCTTGTTCTTGTTCTTTTCTATTTCTTTTCATTGTTGTTTTAATTGTTATTATTATTGCTGTTGTCCTTCTTCTTCTCTTAACCCCTTCAACACTTGGACGCATTTTTACCTTGAGATTTGTGAACCATTAGACCATTTTATTGACATTAGGAACAATCTATGGTGGTAAGAAGATTAATGGCCACAGTTTTCACAATTTTAATCCTCCACATTAGTTTCTGAAGTTGTACAAAATCACCAAATAGTAAGCAGAATGAATATGGAAACGCGTCTTGATACTGAATTGGTTAAAATTATTCCTGTTCACTGTACAACATAATTAATAAATCCAATAAACACTTTTTTTTTTTTTTTTTTTTTTTTGTACGTGTGTTCCTATGACTCAATGTTAAGCTTACATAAACTTCAATTATACCCATCAGTTCACTCAGTATTGTAACAAAACTTTTGAATTATGTATTTTTTTTGTATGGTCCTTATTTTTTATGTTTGTATTTAGTGGACAGTCCATTGATTTCAGTAGTCAATCACGTAGAGCAGACATTACAGTGGCGGTAGAGGCGATAACAAGGGAAAAGTTTGGTTGGAAATAAATTACTTCACCTTCATCTGATAATCCGTTCTTGACCTCGTATCCAGTTTTCTTTTCTTTACCTCCCTCTACTTGTTTTTCCGTTTTTCCTGTTTTTTTATTTCTTTTCCTCTTATTTTTTATTCCTCTGTCTTTGTTTTCTCTTGATTTTATCTTTCTCCTATCTGTTTCTGTCTTTATCCTGTTTCCTTTTCCTTATCTCAGTTTTTTTTATTTAATCTTGTTTATATTTTGTTTCTGTAATTTCTTCGTTTCCTTTTTCTTTTTTTTTCTCTCTTTTCTCTCGTCTTTGTTACTCCAGGGTTGGTGATTTTTTTGATTTTTTTTTTTAAATCAAAAAAATAAAAAAATCATTGATATTTTTATTTATTTGATTTATTTGATTTTTTTTTTTTTTAAAAAAAAAAAAAAAATATATATATATATATATATATATATATATATATATATATATATATATATATATATATATATATATATATATATATATACTGAGTGATTTGAAAATCTCCATAGGTTACTTTAAGTTTGAGTTTAGGGCGTGTAAGTGTGAGCACAGTCAAGGATCCTGATACATACGTGTTCAATACTTGTTTGTAGTTGGTACAGGACCAGGTTTAGGACAGACAGAGTTGCCTGAAGTTATTTTCATGACAGCATTTTATATTATTACCACACAGAAGAATATCTACTTTTATTCTGTTACTGTTTGGTTGCTAACCTTGGTTATTATTATGATACATTGAATCCCAAGTTAGTAAAGACTAAAGGAGGCTGATTTTTACCTAGTAAAAAACATATGGCAAGTTGGCAACATTAGAGCAAGAGAACTCACTAAGCTCAGTACAGTACATGTATTTTCCACCAGTTGGTCAGTCACAGTCAGTGCCTCTGCAGGTTGCTTTTCTGAGATTACCAGCTCAGTGGCATCTACAGTATATGCTTGTTCAAGTCCTGTTGCTTTCCTTGCTTTACCAGAGACATACAAAGTGAGATTCAAAAGGTTAATGTTGTCACCTGCAAAAGGTGTTATTTTTTATTTAATTTATTTATTTATTTACTGGTATATACCATGAAGGGAATAAATGAATAATTGCACATGAATAGGTTGTTTTACTTTACCATCCTTGGAGCACATCATTTAACTTATGGAATACTTTTTAGTAAAAAATCAAAAAATAAAAAATAAAAAAATCATGATTTTTTTAGTAAAAAAATCAATGATTTAATCATTTGATTAAATCAATTTGATTTAATCATTGCCAACCCTGTTTTGTGCCATTTCTCTCCTCCAGTTTTTCTTTTCATTTCATTCTCCATGTTTCCTTCGGCTTTCCTCTTTCCTTGTTTTCACTTTCATGTTTTGTTTTCCATATTCATTTTCATCGTTTTTCTTTGACTTCCTTTCTTTCTCGTGTCCATTTACCACTTCACACTTCCACTTTCCTTGCTCCCCATTTTGTGTTTTCCCTTTCTTTTCATCCTCCTCTTCTCATTATATTTTCTTTTTTCTTTTTTCTCATGTGTTTTCATTCTCACGTCCTCTCTTTTTCTCTCTTTTTAACCTCATTCGCAGCTTTGTCCTTTGTTGCCTGTTCATCTTTATTCTCTTGAAATTTCCCTTGTCTTTCTCTCTCTCTTTCTTTTCTCTTAATTTTCCTCTTCTCTGTCTCTCTTCTTTCTCTTCTCCTAAGGTTTTCATAATCAAATACTTGTCATTTTATTTATATGGCTCTTGAATTATTGTCGAGAATGTTATTATGTTTATATTGAGAAAGAAAACACAAAGGAAAGGAAAAGTGTTTTTTCTCAAATTAGCTCTGGGCGTGAAAAGATTAAACAAATAAGCGAGAGAAGTTATTGTATACTATTCTTATTATGGTCTTTTATTTGTCATTGTCTTCTTTGTTCTCTTTTATATTTATGCTGAGTTGTTATTATTCTTGTTTTCTCCTTCCAACGTGTTCTCCCATGATTTGTTTTCTTCCTACTTTCACGCTCTTGCCCGTCCTTTCTCTACCTTCCCCTTTGTCATTCTCTTTCTTTTTTTCCCTGTTCTCTCCCTTTTCTCTTAATCGTGTCTGACCCATCCGCCTTTTTGTTTTCCGATTTTCTTTTCGTGGTTTTTTATCTCCTCCTTCCCTGGCATCACCTTTAATTAATCCACCTCCTCCTTCAGACTATCTTCATCCACCTTCATTTCCTTCATTCATATCCTTACGAGTGTTATCACCTTTTTTTCACTCTTCATCTTTCATTGCAGTCATTTCATCATTCATTCATGCATAATCCTTACCTATGTCAAATTGTCTGTCTTCACTAATTTTTCCTTCATTTTCATCTTTCTTATCACCTTTTATACACCCTTCGTCTCTCCTTACAGTCGTTCAAATCATTCTCTCGGTATACATTGTCTGATCCACCACCACCACAACCAGTACGTACTCACTCTCACTCTCACTCTCTCTATCAGTCTCGCATATACCCAAAGCTTTATGAAATCGCAGCTCCTGTTGAACCCTTTGTTACGATCTGTTGCAAGCATAAAATTGACCCGCGATTTGAATGTCGAACCAACACAGCCAACGTTATTAGACCTTTTCAATTTT
>NC_059291.1:27169481-27174481 GCF_017591435.1 Portunus trituberculatus
TTTCCTTCTTTGGCCAGTTGCTATTTTCATACACACAAAAAATAGTAAATAGAATAAATAAATAATAGACAAATCAAAATCTTGGTGACTGATGTGAATTAGTGAAGGCTGGTGAATGGTGAGGATGGTAACATGTTGGTTTCTTCTCCTTTTCTTCTCGTTTCTTAATCAACTTATCTCTCTACCGCGGAAAGATAGTTTGTTTAAATATCTATTCTATTCGGAAAGTCTAAATCTTCCTCTTTTCATATTCTCCTCCTCCTCTTCCTCTTCCTCCTCCTCCTCCTCCTCCTCTTCCTCTTCCTCTTCTTTTCTTCCTCTTCTTCCTCTTCTTCCTTCTCCTCCTTCCCTTAATCAACAAATTAAGGGAATATTTTAACAAAACCACAAGAATTACAGTAATTCAGTCACTGGTCATGAGCATTATATACTATGGCATTGGCATCTGGGGAACAACCAACTCTACTCAGATCGAACGAGTGCAAAAATTACAAAATTTTGCTGCTAAGGTTGCTCTCGGAGGAGCTGCCAAAAGTGATCATATCATTGCTTTCTTAAAAGAGCTGGGATGGTTGAAGATCAATCAAAAATATAAATTTGAAATAGCAACTATAATACATAACTTGATCAACAAAAACAAACTCCTGATTAGTTGTTCTCGCTGCCCACAATAAGTGACATGCATGCCCAAAGTGTTAATACCAGACAGACATGACAACTTCACGTACCCCTGTGTAACACCTGCTTGGGCAACAGGTCCCTCCGAGTGTTTGCACCCACTCTGTGGAACACCCTTCCTAGTGAGGTAAAACACACCGCCTTCCTTAATGGCTTCAAAAGGCGTGTAAAAAATCACCTTTTGTGTAATCAATTTCAGATGTCGTCTCGTAATACCATGTTCGTATGATTCATTCATCACACCAAGCTTATGTCTCAAATTCTTAACATGATTTCACTCCTGACCATAATATGACTCGCCTTATTCAATATATTATTGCTTTTAATTTATATTTTAATTTTGTAGATTTTATTACTTGACTCAGTTCTTTTAGTGTGGTATTTCATGTATTGTTCCTTTGTTTGAATTTTGTTTATTATATTTTTAGTCTTCTTAGATTTTAGTTTTTAACTTGACAACAATTTGCTGATAACTTTATTTATTTACTTTTTTTTCTTTCTTTCTTTTTTTTGTTTCTAGCTCATCATAATTTGTTTTCTGATTAACGTAATTAGATAGATTTAATATATCATATTTTATCAATATTATAACAATTGCCAACAATGTAAAGAATAACCATTGTAATAATGGAAATAAAATTCTGAATTCTGAATTCCTCCTCCTCCTCCTCCTCCTCCTCCGTTTTATCCCTCCTCCTCCTCCTCCTCCTCCTCCTCCTCCTCCTCCTCCTCATGAATCCATAAAAGCAGAGGATGAAGGAAAGAATCCCTGCAAAGATGTAAGTAAGAGGCGACAGTGTCCCTGTGATCAACAAAAAGGAACAGAAGACCTATTCAGTGTCCTCTTAGAGGGTCTTTGTTGCCTCTTTTGTCCTCCTTTAACATCCCCGCCCCACTCTAGCCGTCCCCGCCCCGCCCTTATCCTCAGCGTCCCCCTCAGACCTGCTCCTCCCATCTCCAGCCCACCCCGCTCCGCCCACCCACCACTAGTAGTCATTCTAACCATCCCAGCCTACCCATCCTCTAATACTGCTTCTCTCTCTCTCTCTCTCTCTCTCTCTCTCTCTCTCTCTCTCTCTCTCTCTCTCTCTCTCTCTCTCTCTCTCTCTCTCTCTCTCTCTCTCTCTCACACACACACACACACACACACACACACACAGAGAGAGAGAGAGAGAGAGAGAGAGAGAGAGAGAGAGAGAGAGAGAGAGAGAGAGAGAGAGAGAGAGAGAGAGAGAGAGAGAGAGAGAGAGAGAGAGAGAGAGAGAGAGAGAGAGAGAGAGAGAGAGAGAGAGAGAGAGAGAGAGAGAGAGAGAGAGAGAGAGAGAGAGAGAGAGAGAGAGAGAGAGAGAGAGAGAGAGAGAGAGAGAGAGAGAGAGAGAGAGAGAGAGAGAGAGAGAGAGAGAGAGAGAGAGAGAGAGAGAGAGAGAGAGAGAGAGAGAGAGAGAGAGAGAGAGAGAGAGAGAGAGAGAGAGAGAGAGAGAGAGAGAGAGAGAGAGAGAGAGAGAGAGAGAGAGAGAGAGAGAGAGAGAGAGAGAGAGAGAGAGAGAGAGAGAGAGAGAGAGAGAGAGAGAGAGAGAGAGAGAGAGAGAGAGAGAGAGAGAGAGAGAGAGAGAGAGAGAGAGAGAGAGAGAGAGAGAGAGAGAGAGAGAGAGAGAGAGAGAGAGAGAGAGAGAGAGAGAGAGAGAGAGAATGAATGTGGCTATGTTCGAACAAGAAGGAAGTGATTTTTCGTCCTGCTTTTATTGAGAGAAACCAGGAGGTAAACAGAAGAATTATGATGGATATGAAGGGAGGAGGAGGAGAAGGAAAAGGAAGAAGAAGAAGAGGAGGAGGAGGAGGAGGAGGAGGAGGAGGAGGAGGAGGAGGAGGAGGAGGAGGAGGAGGAGGAGGAGGAGGAGGAGGAGGATTGGGGAGCCACGAGGGAAGAAAAGAGTAGTGGGAGAGAACCTGTGCTACAATGGAAGAACCAGATAAAAATAGAAAATCTTATTCCTGGACCACACACACACACACACACACACACACACACACACACACACACACACACACACACACACACACACACACACACACACACACACACACACACACACACACACACACACACACACACACACACACACACACACACACACACTCTCTCTCTCTCTCTCTCTCTCTCTCTCTCTCTCTCTGAAAATATCGTGTTTTACCTACTTTTATTAGCATCTTATTGTTTTTCTTATTTTCAGTTCCATGTCTTTTGGTTATGTACTAAAAATCTGAACTGGAAGAAGTGGTGATTACTTTTTCTCGATAGATTAATGAATAAAAGCTCTCAAGGAAGCAAAACTATTATTACGTACGTTCGGTGTCAGTATTTGAAATGAATATAACAGCGTGGCCTCAAAAATATAGGATGCAATTCAAGATTTTTTTTTATGAAGGAGGGGAAGCTGTCCAAGAGGCAACAAAAAATATGAAGAGGCCCACTTGATTGCCACTTTCCTTAAGGAGTATTTTATCAAGCTCAAGAGAAATACTGAAGCTTTCAAGATTTTACGTGATTCTAGCAACAGTTTGATGTGTCCAACATCATCTATAGGTAAAAAAAAAACATCGTGTCCGTAAGATTGGCTGCTTTCCCGCATTGAAACGTCCTGTCAAAGGTTTCATTCTAACGCAGACTATAGTTAAGAGGATGTTCAGTCTTTGTGTTTTGTTGGGTGGTATATGTTATCCGTCCTGCAGTGTCTTGGCATATTACTTTGGATACCACACTGCTGTTCCCGTCAGTACTGATCCTCTGAATGTTGTGCCAGTCAGTTATAGAATAAGAGAGAGAGAGAGAGAGAGAGAGAGAGAGAGAGAGAGAGAGAGAGAGAGAGAGAGAGAGAGAGAGAGAGAGAGAGAGAGAGAGAGAGAGAGAGAGAGAGAGAGAGAGAGAGAGAGAGAGAGAAATCGTCACTAAAGAATTGAACACACACACACACACACACACACACACACACACACACACACACACACACACACACACACACACACACACACACACACACACACTGGCGGGATGTCTGCGGGCTGGGTACAATAGGCGTATATGGACCTTGTCTTTTTCACTTGAAGGATTAATTTCCCGGAGTGGCCGCGACAGAGGGCTGATGGCGGTATTGTCTGCGTTGTCCGCCCAGCTGGCACAGACGCTCTCTGGGGCGCCCCTGCTCACAATCCAGCGAGAGCTCCTGTGCCACTGTGTTGTTTTCTTGTCATGGTGTGGTCTGTTTTCATATAATAGCTGCTGGTATTGTTATTGTTATGTCCGTTGACTCCTGATAGTTTGTTGTTTAATAATGTGTTCGCTACTACTTTTTGTGTTTTGTTTATGTAGCTAGTGTGTGTTTGTGTGTGCGTGGGTGAGTGTGTACAGAAAGGAGAGTTTCAATTGTTTTGTTTCCCTGAGTGTCTGAGGCTGTTCTCGTGGATATCGTTTGATCGAGTGGTGCAATCAATGCTGCACCTCAATTAGTATGTCGCTCTACCTCATTCATTCCCAGTAAAGGTTACGTTTTCCTTTCAGCTTTGTTTCCTGTTTATCTACCGACTCTCTCCAGAAATCCATTAAATAAACATTTTTCACCGACCCAAACAAGAGATTGAAAGGAAGTATACTTAGCCGAGGTAGTTAGTAAAATTGAACTAATACTTTGTTTTTTCTTTGCTTTATGTCCTCTGATCAGAATTTATCTCCATATCCAACAGCTAAGCTTTCTCCACCTACCCAAAGCATTTAGGATTGGAGAAAGTCACGAACTACAGTGGTAAACACTAGAAGTTTTTCCTCCTGTTTTATGCTCCTCCAATCTGCTGACTCTCTTACGAAATAACTAAACTTTCTTCACCGAACCGAACAGAAAAAAGAAAAACACTAAAAAAACAACGCTCGTGGGTCCGTGTTCCTCCACTATTGTACCATTATGAGGGTCACGCTGCTGGTGGTGCTTTGGGCGTTGAGTTAGGGAGCGCACGGTGACGAGAACAGACGTGATGGTGGCGAGGGAGGAAGCGCCGCCACACCCATCCATCCTCGTAATGAAAACCGGAGTGGAAAACCTCCCAAAGCACGCTGGTGGTTTCTGCTTCTTTCCTTCTCTTCTTGTTCATTTGTGTTTACGATGTGTGTGTGTTTCACTGTTTGATCTGTTGCAGTCTCTGACGAGACAGCCAGACGTTACCCTACGGAACGAGCTCAGAGCTCATTATTTCCGATCTTCGGATAGGCCTGAGACCAGGCACACACCACACACCGGCACAACAAGGTCACAACTCCTCGATTTACATCCCGT
>NC_059291.1:27179481-27184481 GCF_017591435.1 Portunus trituberculatus
AGGAGGAAAGCAAGGTCACACAATCACCCGTGACATAAATCAAGCCACAAAATCGAGGAACAGCATCTTTCTGAATACTTGTGAGATATATCATCCCCATACTGGCGGCACGTCCCTCTCCCTCTCCCTCTCTCTCACTCTAACTCCTATACCTACTAGTACCTTCCTCCCTCGCTCTCCCCCACGCCTCTCTCCCATTTATCTCTTAAGCACCATATACCTCTCTCATCCTTTCCATCCCTCCCTTCTCGACCGGAGCGATATACTGAGGGTCATCACCATTCACAGGACAGGGCTGGGGAAATAGGGACAGGAGGGGACCTTAGGGAGGGATTGGGGAGGTGGAGGGAGCCGAGGACCTGGGGCTCGGGAAGGGGAGAAACCCACAGGGATGTAACACGCAGAGCCGGCAGTCCCGCCCTAGAGAGAGAGAGAGAGAGAGAGAGAGAGAGAGAGAGAGAGAGAGAGAGAGAGAGAGATGGATATATGTGTGTGTGTGTGTGTGTGTGTGTGTAACATATAGCATTACATTACTTACCATTGTTCCTTTCCTTTTTTTTCAACCTCGTGCATTAGTGTAGACAGGTTTATTAATTGCATCCCATTATACTGCTGCTACCTGACGGATTGGCGGGAGAGGCGCACGTGTTTTAAGATAATGCAATGCTCGCTCTAAACTTGGATGCGTAGAGATTAAATGAACATATTGAATGGAAAAGCGAGCGAAACTAAGAATGAGTGAATATAAAAAATAGAAGCGATATAAGGTGGGTGAAAAAGGACGATGGAAAACACGAACCAGGATGTTTGAGAAAATTGAAGTGATATTTAGAAGAGAGAAGAGATAAAGACGGAAAGAAGGGATGCAAGTAATGGTGATAGCGCACTCTCTCTCTCTCTCTCTCTCTCTCTCTCTCTCTCTCTCTCTCTCTCTCTCTCTCTCTCTCTCTCTCTCTCTCTCTCTCTCTCTCTCTCTCTCTCTCTCTCTCTCTCTCTCTCTCTCTCTCACACAGAAAGGGAGGAAAGAAAGGAGAGAGAGAGAGAGAGAGAGAGAGAGAGAGAGAGAGAGAGAGAGAGAGAGAGAGAGAGAGAGAGAGAGAGAGGGGGAGTGGTGGCCAGAGGTAGTTGGTGCTTACTCGCATCAGGCCGACGGTAGCAGTGGTCTGTTGTGTCAATGTTTGGAGAGTCTTGGATGCGTAGCCCAGTCAGTCCTTAGCCCGCCAGCCACGCTCCCTCAATGATGCAGATTTAATGAATTATTCTGCGAGGGAGGTCTTTTGCGGTTGATAGTTTGTAGTTCCTGTTATCTCTCTCTCTCTCTCTCTCTCTCTCTCTCTCTCTCTCTCTCTCTCTCTCTCTCTCTCTGTCTCTGTCTCTGTCTCTTTGTCTTTGTTTGTGTGTGTGTGTGTGTGTGTGTGTGTGTGTGTGTGTGTGTGTGTGTGTGTGTGTGTGTGTGTGTGCGCGCGCGCGCGCTCATATGTCTGTGTGTGTATGTCTGTCTTGGTCTCGCGTGCTTTCACACTATTTATCATAATAACCTTTTTTGTTTCTTCTTTTCTTTTCTTTTTGTTATTCGCCTCACTTTAATTTTCCGGTTTGCTTCTGATTCCTTCCTTCCTTCCTCCTTTCTTTCCTTCCATTTTGTAGTATGCGTGAAGGCCGCTTTACTCCAGGTTGGGATTGGGGGAAAGAAGGATGAGTTTGTGGGTGTGTGGCGTAGAAACCGCTTAGAAACAGGAATGGATTGTTTGCTGAAAGGTGTTTTGGGTATGGGAGTGGAGTAGAGAGAAAGACAACGACAAAGATATTAGCATGAAGTTATATACTATTGTGATTTTAGTTTTTTTTCTTTTAATCCTTGTGTTATCCAGACGTGTCACGGAATTGTATGGTATGATTTACGATTGTTAAATATCGAAGGTTAGTGAATATATGGACGGGTTGTGGTATTTACTCACTACTTCAATTATTTTTTTTCTCTCCTTTTCATTTTTACCTTATCTCTCCGTCCTGCGTTCCTCTACACCTACATATCGACTCTCTCTCTCTCTCTCTCTCTCTCTCTCTCTCTCTCTCTCTCTCTCTCTCTCTCTCTCTCTCTCTCTCTCTCTCTCTCTCTCTCTCTCTCTCTCTCTCTCTCTCTCTCTCTCTCTCTCTCTCTCTCTCTCTCTCTCTCTCTCTCTCGTCTCTCGTCTCTGCCTGTGTTGGACGGTTGCCAGGAAAGGTGAAATATTGCGGTGAGCGCCATAAATTTTGTCCCATTAGAGGGTTCAGCACCTTATTGGTAATGCTTGGCGGCGAGGTGAGGTGCTGGTGCAGCCTTTGATCGCCTGCTGTGACTGGGATCCTGCGACCCCCTCTTGTTTTGCTTGTTGCTTGGCATGTTTACGCGTTCCGCCATGTTGCATTCACTTAAACAGACACACAATATTTTATCAGCATCGTGCCTAACTTCCAGACCTTAAGCAAATTGGACGCTGCGAGAAGAATCTTTATAGAAACGTGTCGTATCACTCTGGAAGAAAAGGTTTGCATTATGAACCTGTCGGCAAATTCAGCTTTGTGATGTGTTACTGGCCTTTCTACATGCCGAAGTGGGTTGTAAATCTTTGAGCTCGGTGGAGTGGAAATTCCTCACACTTGCTGCTCCCTTGGTTTTTGTTTGAAGAAAGAGGCATTTATTAAACGAGTGTGAATTTGTGCGCGTGCCCACCTTCTTCCTTTCTTTGTTGGGTCTTTGTACCGGAGTAGCGTCATGATTCATGCGACTTATCTTCCACCTGAGGAGGGAAAATAAATTAGGATCTTTGTTACGTTGGTATGTGGTGGTGATGGTGGTGGTGTTCCTCCTGCCTCGTGTGACGAATATATTATAACTTGCTTCTCATTAAATACGTATCTTGTTAGATAAGTTACATAATATACGTATAGTCAGAAGATTAAATAGTTTCCTGATTTTACCGAATATAAGGAAATTGTTATTATTTTCTCAAATGAAAGTGAGTGTAGCTTTCTTGGGATTTCAGCTTTTATATGATACGAAAAAAAGTGCTTGTTTATTTGAACCTAGATTGAGACACACCACTACTGTATTGAAAGAAGAAAGTTTCTAGACACTTTTGAAATTTTACTACAGTGCTTTCTTGTCTGTGCTCTTATTACCGTACAATTAAATTAGTCTTTATTCATAGCCTTTTTGTTGCCCTTTGCTAGTGTCCATCAGGAAACGGGGAATACACTCAATAGGGAGTTTTAACTGACAGGTCGTGACTGTTCGTGTCAGCACCATATACTTATCTGGCTGGTATTCGTATCTACAACACTCACAGACACTACTTTTCCAGGTACTAATTCTCGTATCAAGGAATGGAACACAAATGATACCCTTCCACTTGTGTCCAATTAGATTAACACTGCAGCGCCACATGTACTGGAGCTGTGTGTTGGTGAAGAGAGCTCTATTACGAGGTTTGTTATGTATTTTTTTATTGGTTTGTTTGTGTGTGTATTTTTTGTTATTTGGCTGTTTGTTGGTAATTGACTGGTAGCTTCTCGGCTGTTTATTTTTACTGTTTTTTTGTGGTTTCTTTGTTGCTATTGTTGTTGTCGATGTTGTTCTATGCACCATAGTGAGATATGAAATGATTTGCAGGGAGGAAGGAAACGTAAACTGGAATTAAATCATCCACAAAACTCGTGAACTTTTATTAATGTTGGAGTTCTTATTTTACTTTCTTTTTATTTATTTTTCATTTATAGAAAAGAATATATATTCATTATCCATATTTGTTCTTTTTTTTTTCGTACTTCCATCACACTTTATAAATTCATCCTACACTTTGCTGACATTTTATTGCAAACCTGGCCTTACTTCCTTATGAAACTATACTGTATATTCCTCTCCCTAACATCTTTCCTCTCTCTCTCTCTCTCTCTCTCTCTCTCTCTCTCTCTCTCTCTCTCTCTCTCTCTCTCTCTCCTTTCGACAATTTTGTTTTCCTCTATTGGTCTCTCCATTTCTCTCTTCCTTTGTTCCCTCTTTCATGTCCCAGTCTCTCCCTCTCTTTCTCCTCTTCCCACTTCTCTTCTGTCTCATCTTACTCTTTACGTTCTCTCCTGTCTACTCTCCACTTCCCTTTCGTTCAGTCTTTTCTTTCTCATTTATTTATCTCTTCTCATCCTTCCTTTCCACTTTACCTTTGCTCTATTGTGTTTTCCTCTTCAATATACCGTACTTGTATCTTCTTATTTTATGACTTTATTCTCCTCGTTTTCCCCCTCTATTCTTCTCCTTTTCCATGCACTTCTTACTTTTTTCGTCATCTTATTTTACTTATTTCTTTTTCTTATTTCTTTCTCATTCTTCACACGTCCTTTATAATTTTTCATCTTACCATTGTAATTTTTATTTCTTGTGTGTGTTGTCTTCATTTTTGCTTTTTTTTTTCATCTTATCACGTCTTACTTTTTCATTTTTGGCGGGGATCTCCTTCCCTCGCCGCTCCATAATTGTCCCGTATTGTATTCCCGTTTCGTCTGTGTATGTTTTCCCTTATGTCTCTACACTACTATTATACACACAGACATTTTCATTCATCTTATATCCTCATTTCATATTTTGGTGTTCTTTTCTCCTTTCTCATAACTCTCCAATTTTTTTTTCTTAATTCTGTCCCTCAGTTTATTTTCCTATGGCACTTGTTAAATTCCTTATGTTTTTTCATCGTAATAAATTTATTCCAATCGTTTCCTCTTCATCTTTCCTATTTATTCCTATTTCCCAAATATTAGCTATCGTTATCAACATTGTCATTTTCATACTCCTATTAAATAAAATCCTATTAAATTTTCGCTTCCTTACAGTTTCTCCCTCTCAACACATTTCTTCTCTTTTTGCTATCTCCACCATCTTCATCTTCTTTCCCCCTGTATATATATATATATATATATATATATATATATATATATATATATATATATATATATATATATATATATAT
>NC_059291.1:27189481-27211981 GCF_017591435.1 Portunus trituberculatus
CTTCCTTAATGGTATCACAGTGTCTCTTGGTTCTGTTTTCCTCACTGTCGTATTGTCCTGGGACTGACAGAGTATAGATTTGCGTCAACGTTTGAGAGTACAGTGCAGTGATCCTTATGATGGCCAAGTGACAGGATAATAATGAAATACTAAAGTGGCTATTCCAGTTATGTAAAGGGACTGAACAAGACGATTCTCGAGTCTGTCATACATTAGGAATAAATACAATTTAATGGATCATAATAACACGACATAAAATAGAGAGGAGAGGGAGAGAGAGAGAGAGAGAGAGAGAGAGAGAGAGAGAGAGAGAGAGAGAGAGAGAGAGAGAGAGAGAGAGAGAGAGAGAGAGAGAGAGAGAGAGAGAGAGAGAGAGAGAGAGAGAGAGAGAGAGAGAGAGTGCGACTAGAGTTAAACCAGATAATACATTTCACTTGAGACTGAATTACACAGGTCATTCCCTCAATCCCAGAAAACTGTACCTTATCATTCCACGCAATCGCACGATAACTACACACAATAGCTGGACTGGCTAATCTGTATCAAAGCTTAACTGGCAGAGAAAATAATTCGTATGCTAAACACAACATGAAACACACAATAATGAAGGTAAATACAACAATTCAGGTCAATTCAGCTGTATCACATTGTGGGAGGATAAGAGTATTCCACACATCCTTTCGCCCACACATGAAAGAAGGAATAAAAGAGGCGCTGGGTAGCAAAAATAACCCGCCTCACCAGGACCCATTGTTTACAGGTAGCCAGTTACTCATAGCTTGATTTTTCAGCCCCTTGTGTGACGTAAAGGCCGCGTCATATCGAGAGCTTTTGGCGGCAATAACACATTCCGCGGTAAAATACTGACGAGGCGAAAGGAGGGAAAGGAGGGTGGGAGGTAAGAGTGGCGGGAGGAAGGGGGGAGGGAGGGAGGAAGGTAAGGCTGGAGGGAGAAACGAAGCGCGGGATACGGAGGACTGGAGACACGAGGAGCCTTGGTTTTTTGGCTCATATGTCATGTTTTATTACTATGATAAAAAGACTGAATTTACGAGGAAGATTACGAGAGAGAGAGAGAGAGAGAGAGAGAGAGAGAGAGAGAAGAAATTTCATCTACTTTGCTCTTTGCTTTCAGTTGCTCTCTCTCTCTCTCTCTCTCTCTCTCTCTCTCTCTCTCACGCAATCTTCCTCGTAAATTCAGTCTTATTATCATAGTAATAAAACATGACATATATATATATATATATATATATATATATATATATATATATATATATATATATATATATATATATATATATATATATATATATATATGTGTGTGTGTGTATACATACATACACACACACACACACACACACACACACACACACACACACACACACACACACACACACACACACACACACACACACACACACACACACACACACACACACACACACACACACACACACACACACACACACACACACACACACACACACACACACACACACACACACACACACACACACACACACACACACACACACACACACACACACACACACACACACACACACACACACACACACACACACACACACACACACACACACACACACACACACACACACACACACACACACACACACACACACACACACACACACACACACACACACACACACACACACACACACACACACACACACACACACACACATATATATATATATATATATATATATATATATATATATATATATATATATATATATATGTGTGTGTGTGTGTGTGTGTGTGTGTATGTATGTATAAGTGAGTATATATGCTTGTGTGTGTGTGTGTGTGTGTGTGTGTGTGTGTGTGTGTGTGTATATATACACACAGACACACACACACACACACACACACACACACACACACACACATATATATATATATATATATATATATATATATATATATATATATATATATATATATATATATATATATATATATATATATATATATATATATATATATATATATATATATATATATATATATATATATATATATATATATATATATATATATATATATATATATATATATATATATATATATATATATATATATATATATATATATATATATATATATATATATATATATATATATATATATATATATATATATATATATATATATATATATATATATATATATATATATATATATATATATATATATATATATATATATATATATATAGATGATTATTGGGGAAAAATTGAGCAGCAATGAAAGGATTAGGGCGGAGTTGTTGCGTATTTTGTTGTAGCTTGGTTTACTTAAGATAAAGTCAGTGTCATTATTTTCAGAATTGTGTTATAATATTGCATGCGTGAATGCAGGTGAAAGACAGAGAAGGATGGGAAAAATACAGGATGAAGAACAGGCGGGGAGGGTAATATGAATGATGATAAAAATGGAAAGGAAGGAAACAATGCATCAGGAAGGGCGGGAAAGAAAGGAATTAAGGATGCTCAGATCTATCCCGTGCACGGTCAAGACTACACGGCCTCCTTAACACAATTCCGTATATAGTGACAGTTTAACACGCCTAAATCCAACCTGATACTGTTATTTACTGTATTGAATAAACAAATAAAAAAGAAAACCTTATATTTTACAAGGACTTTATATCGTTCTTATTTTTTTTTTTTTTTTTTTCTAATAGTGTTGTTTTGGCTTGTGTTTAGTTCAAAGCCTCTTTTTTTTCATTTTTTTTTTTTATTTATACCATGTGGGCTTTTCACGGGAATTTATGGGCTAAAGGGGATACTTTTTGGGGTACCTCCTATCTCAAAGCCCACCCGCTAGAAAACCGTTACCACGAATGAGGAAGCCCAACCTACACTCGGACAGTGGACAGGATTCGAACCCGTGGGCTAGGAGACCCTTCGGACCCCAAAGCACGCATGGTTCCACTGTACCACGACGGCCTTTAATGTATAATGGGCATAAAAAAAAAATTTACCATGATATGACTTTACGTAATTTTCTATTCCTGCTTGTATTAATTCATTTTGCTGTTTATTTCTTTATTTTTTTTCATTTCTATTAATTTTTCATTGTTTAGGATAGAAAATATCAGTTTTTTTTCCTTTTTACTGTTATTCAGAAGGAATGTGAGGTTCAGTAATGTGCACCGAGAGGGAGGAGGTGTGTGCGTCTTTATATATGTGTTTTTTTTGGAAATAATTGGTAAGTTAACATAATGAGGGAGTATATCGCTAATTGTGTGTGTGTGTGTGTGTGTGTGTGTGTGTGTGTGTGTGTGTGTGTGTGTGTGCGTGTGCGTGCATGAGTCATTATTTCCTCTTTCCTCTTCTCTTTCCCATCCTTCATAATTTTTCTTCTCGTGTTTTACGTCCATTATATTTTCCCCGTTTCCCTTTTTTTTTCTTCATTTAATTTCCTCTTCCCTATTTTTCACCCTTCAATAATTTTCTCTTCCATTGTTTTTCATCATTCAAATTTCTTTCCTTCCCTCTCTCTTTTTCATGCTTCATATTTTGCTCTTTGTTCTGTTTTTATCCCGTATATTTCATTCTTTGCTTTTCTTCATTTCATTCCTCCATAAATTTCCCGTATTTTCCTCTTGTTTTCATTCCTTGTTTTTCTCCTCCTTCTTTACCCAAGGTTAATTCTTTTTTTCTTCTATTTATTCATAGTTGATTATTTTGCTTTGTTTTTTATCCATTAATTTTTCATAACCCTTCTGTTTTTCTTCCTTGTTTTTTTCTTTTTTCTTATCATTAATTCTTCCCTTCCTCCAGCTTCTCATTAGTTTTTGTTCTAGGGTTATTCATGTCTTAAGAATTCTTGCCCCTGTTTGCCTAATGATTTATTGCAGGAAGTCTCTCTCTCTCTCTCTCTCTCTCTCTCTCTCTCTCTCTCTCTCTCTCTCTCTCTCTCTCTCTCTCTCTCTCTCTCTCTCTCTCTCTCTCTCTCTCTCTCTCTCTCTCTCTCTCTCTCTCTCTCTCTCTCTCTCTCTCTCTCTCTCTCTCTCTCTCTCTCTCTCTCTCTCTCTCTCTCTCTCTAGTCTTCTTGCTCTATACCGTGACTCTATTATCATATTTATGGCATAGCTATTTGTCCCTCTTCCTCCCCCCAAAATCTTTCGCCTCCTCTCTCTTTGGAATTTTATGTCCTTTATCTTTATTGTTTTCCTCTTGTGTATATATATCTTATTTTTGTTTCTTTTATTTTTAGTTATTTTTATTTTTTAGCATTATCTCTTTTTTGTCATTCAAGTATTCTTATTTAATCACTCTGTACTGGTCTTTCTGTCTGTCTTCCTTATTTGTTGTTCTCTCTCTCTCTCTCTCTCTCTCTCTCTCTCTCTCTCTCTCTCTCTCTCTCTCTCTCTCTCTCTCTCTCTCTCTCTCTCTCTCTCTCTCTCTCTCTCTCTCTCTCTCTCTCTCTCTGGGATACAAATATTTTAGTTAAATAGAAAAAAAAAATATCCTTCCTTCAGTAGCACCAACTCGAAGCTATACCAAATCTCCTTCACCTCCATCCTCCTCCACCCTATCTTCTTCTCTTTTCCTCCTCTTCTTCCTACTCATCCATTCCATCACTTCTCAGAGGAAATGTTTTTTTTTTTTTCTCTCCTTTCAGCAAGTAGGGAGTAGCGGGCACCTTAGCACCTCCAAAGACCACTTTGTAACCCTGACAGCCCTCCCACCACGGGCCGCCTTTCCTCGCTCATCCATTGTTGGGATCAGAGGCCAGTCAAGCTTCGGCAAGAGGATTTGTTTTGCCCCTCACTGTGACTTGGCGGCGAGAAAAAGTACTATGGAGAGAGAGAGAGAGAGAGAGAGAGAGAGAGACTGACAAGACACACTCAGAATATAGAATCAAAGAAACAGGTAAACAGGCTAGAGAAGTAGTGGTAAAGATAGAGAGATACAAGTAGAGGAAGAAAGAAAGAAGTAAACAACACAACGCAGGGGGTAAAAAAAAAAAAAATGGTCTATCTTGGATCTACGTTTTCTTTCGACAGGAAGACAAAACGATAAATAGGAAGCAGAAAAAGAAAGTTTGAGAATGGAACGCTCAGAGAGAGAGAGAGAGAGAGAGAGAGAGAGAGAGAGAGAGAGAGAGAGAGAGAGAGAGAGAGAGTGTCTTGTCCCTTCAAATCTACTAAAATCGCCAATCATCAGAATTAAATGCTCTCTCTCTCTCTCTCTCTCTCTCTCTCTCTCTCTCTCTCTCTCTCTCTCTCTCTCTCTCTCTCTCTCTCTCTCTCTCTCTCTCTCTCTCTCTCTCTCTCTCTCTCTCTCTCTCTCTCTCTCTCTCTCTCTCTCTCTCTCTCTCTCTCTCTCTCTCCCTCCCTCCCTCCCTCCTCCCTCCTCCCCCGTACATGTCAAGCCAAAACTATATCAGTTGATCCGACACGTCTCTATTACAGTTTATCAGAGAAATTTGCATATGAAAGACTTCCTTCCCGTTTTCTCTATGGACAGAATGGGGGAAGGTGGTAGCTGTGTGCGTGAAGGGAAGGTGAGAGAAGCTAAGTGGGCCAGAGGTGCAGGGAAAGGTAAATAGACGAGGGCTGGAACGGATAATGAAACGTAAAGTAAAGGGAAAGTAGGTTTTGAGAGGACAAGTAAAGGGAATGTCAAGCTGCAAGGGAAAGGAAAGAATGATGACAAAAGCAAGGAAATAAAATAAAGTATATGTAAAGAAATTAATTAAAGATGATAAGGTGGTCATTAGAAGAGAGAAGGAAAAGGGGAAAGTGATAAGAAGAGAAGGGAAGGAGAATGAGAAACGAGGTGGAGTGCCGGAAGAAAAGTAAGGAAGAAAATGAACAGCGAGAGAAATGAAGAGACACGGTAATGGCGGAAAAGAATATAACGAACATCATGATTAACGTAATGAATTGAATGAATGAAGACAAAATACGAACCTGCAACTATTAAAAGAAAATAGAAAAAAAACTAATGGAGAAGAAAATGGAGAAAGAGAGAGAGAGAGAGAGAGAGAGAGAGAGAGAGAGAGAGAGAGAGAGAGAGAGAGAGAGAGAGAGAGAGAGAGAGGGTGACCATTAAAAATAGCAACCAACATCTTAATTACCATAACGAACAGAAAGAACGAAGACAAAAATATAAACCATAACGACTAAAAGAAAATCGAACAAGGAGACGTGGGATGAATAAACGAGAAAACACGCAAGAAAGAAGAGAGAAACAGGAGAGGATCAAAGAAGATTTAAGCGCTGGAAGAAGGAAGGAAGTCGGGAGATGGAATGGGGAAGAGGAAGAGGAAGGGAGGGTAGGGAGAGATTGAGGGGGTAAGAGGAGCGTAGGAAGGAGCAAAAACTGAGAACAGGATGTCTTTAAGAAGGATGCTATGGAGGAGGAGGAGAAGGAAGAGGAGGAGGAGGAGGGGGGAGGGGGCTTGTGAGGAAGCTGTCATGGCTGATTTATATCTAAAAGGGAGAGACAGTAGTAGTTCTAATGCTGGTAGTAGTAGTAGTAGTAGTAGTAGTAGTAATAATAGTAGTAGTAGTAGTTGTTGTAGTAGTAGTAACAGCAGCAGTAGCAAAATGATTATAATAAGGGAAAAAGGAGGAGGAAATTGCCAAGGTCATGAAAATAGTGATAGCAGAAGCCAACAGTGGAAGGAGTAATATGAACCGTAGTAACAGTTGGTAGCAAATTAGTAGCAGTCGTAGCGCTAGACATGACGATAAGAACACCACTGACGAGCCATCACATCTGACTATTACGTACTACATCACCTCACTCTCCATCTAATCATATCAAAATTAACCCTGGAATTAACCCAAACACACAAACAAATATTCTTTTTTAACTATTCTCCCTCTTCGTCGACTCATTCCAAACACTCATAAACTCTGCCAACACAGCCTCTCCTCCCTCATCACAACATTACCTCATTAATGCTTTCCCTCTCTCTCTCTTCCCACTCACTCACTCTCCACCTCTCCCGACCCCAAACCCGACCCAACCCAGCATCACTGTAGCTACTCACGCCGGCCGGAAAAGTGAGTGTGTGCGTGTGTCAGTTTGTTAGTTGGGTCGACATTTTGAGGTAATTAATTTGGAGTTTGAATGGCAATCATCAAAGGAGCGTTACCTGTACCATAATATTTGCAGAGGTTTTTTTCTTTCTCTCTCTCTTTTTCTCTGTTATTTTTTGGGGGGGGTGTTCATGAGTGTGGAGAGAGAGAGAGAGAGAGAGAGAGAGAGAGAGAGAGAGAGAGAGAGAGAGAGAGAGAGAGAGAGAGAGAGAGAGAGAGAGAGAGAGAGAGAGAGAGAGAGAGAGAGAGAATGTGTGTTTGTTGAGCGTTAAAAGCTTGGATGTTTTATTTGTGTTTCAGTTTGCAGTACGTAATTCCTTTCATCAGTGTTTGTGTGTTAGAGTAGATCAGCCAGAGAATTAGCAAGACACACACACACACACACACACACACGCACGCACGCACGCACGCACGCACGCACGCACGCACGCACGCACGCACGCACGCACGCACACACACACACACACACACACACACACACACACACACACACACACACACACACACACACACACACACACACACACACACACACACACACACACACACACACACACACACACACACACACACACACACACACACACACACACACGTAAACAAAATCTAAATGGTTTAATTCATATTCCACTGTTTTATTTTCTCTCTCCTTTTGATCTACAGCTACATTTTCTATTCACCTTCTACATGATACCAGAAGATGAATTACTCCCGTCTCCCAATATCACACTTTCTGCAGCGCCATCTATTGCTTAGCTTAGCGTCCCCAACCCGTTTTCTTCAGTCAACAGCCCTCGATTCATCCCTCCGTCCCTCCTGTTTTTTCTTGCTCATTTATGGCTTTTGTCTCCCATTTCTTTGTCCTGCTAAAGTGGCGTTTTTTTTTCTAATTAATGGTCTATTTTTTTTACGTCAACGTTTACCATGGCCTCCCGTTTATATGGCTAATGGAAAGACCCGTGTTTTTTTTTCTTTCTTCTTTCCCATAGTTTGATTTCTTTATAACAACTAGTGTTTTTGTGTGTTTTGTGTTTAGATGCGTGTTGGTATATCCCCTCAATATTTATTACTTTGTTTTGTTAGGAGTGACGTCAGGAAAAGGAAAAAAGGGCGAAGGACGAGGAAGGAAAATGGAAGGGAGTCTGACGGTTTTAGAGAAGGAAAAAAGGAAAAGAAAAAGAAACACGGTGGGGAATGGACGGGAAGGAAGGAAAAAAAAGAGGCAGAAAAAAAAGGAAGGGAAAGGTGGAAAGTGTTGCCGTGTGATCCTTTATCCTCGACATTTTTTCTTTCTTTTTGTCTTGCACTTGGAGTTTGTGGTCCGTGGATATTCATATGATTTACCGTTATGGGCAGTAAAAATGACAATCAGGTTAGGAGGAAATATTATAAAGTTACATTCTGCTTAGCTCAGGATATACGTTAAGTCAAATTACGTTAGGTTAGGTTAGGCAAGACTTGGATTGTTACTTAAATCTCGAGCCTTCTACCAGCATCTTTTGTTATGTTGCGTTCATTCAGTTACCTTAATTTTGTTTCGTGTAGCTTGCATTTGGTTGTTATGTTATGTCAGTTTACGTAAGATTATATAAGGAAAGACTCGGGATGTTACGTAAACCTCGAACCATTTGCCAGCAAGCTTTGGTTAATTTGCGTTCAGTTAGCTTCATTTTGTTGTGTATAGGTTGGATTTTGTTAGAGTATGTTTGATTACCTAAGGTTATGTTAGCTCAGGTTACATTACCTTACGTAGAAGTAGGGTAGGTTAGCTTAGATCCGATTATGTTAAGTTAGGTTAGATTAATTCGTGTTAGCTTAGATTAAATTCAAATTCAAATAACAGTAATTGTGAATATTCACGAACCACAAACTCTGGATGGAAGACAAAAAAAAAAAAATAAATAAATAAAAATAAAAAAGAAAAAGAAAAGAAACGAAAAAAAGGAAAAGTCAAGGATAACGGACCAGACGGCAACACGTTCTACCTTTCTCTTACTTTTTTCATTTTCTTTTTCTTAACTTTTTCTATTTCTTTCCTGCCCTTCCATTCCACACCTTGTCTCAAAGTTGCCTTTATTTAGACAAGTCACGCAATTACAGAATATCGATCTAACCATTATGTCCCCCTTAGTGTTCCTTTGGTGTTCCTGTGCACAATTCGTCCACACCTTGAAGCCTCATACATTCTGCAGACACCAGCGTCTCTCTGGCTCCTTTATCTCCGTATTTCATCCGTTGACCTTCTCTTCTTGCCGCGCCATTCCACTCTCCTCCCAAGAAAATCAAACTCGCCTTTACGTCTTGTGGGGGAAAAAATACAGCTTTCCTCGCCACTTCACATGTCTTACGGAGCTTAGACTCGTGTGTGTGTGTGTGTGTGTGTGTGTGTGTGTGTGTGTGTGTGTGTGTGTGTGTGTGTGTGTGTGTGTGTGTGTGTGTGTGTGTGTGTGTGTGTGTGTGTGTGTGTGTGTGTGTGTGGAGAGAGAGAGAGATTGATACATTTATTGAGATAAATATATATACATCTATATAAAGAGAGAGGGAGAGGTTAGTGGAGAATGTTTGGATTTATATATGAGTGAGAGAGTTTAATTGGTTGGTTGGTTAATTGACGGACTGATCTTCGGCATTGCAATCATATAGTCACATACATAGCCAGTTATCAAACACTCATCCTTACGTTGGAAACAAATTTATGCATTGACATCGTTACTAATGACACTGCCGGGGAGAAAATGGATAGGAGACATGAATAAAAGAAACGAAAAAATAATGACCAAGAAAAGAAAAAGGTAAAAAGAAGAGAAAAGAGGATAGGCAAGACATGAGACGCTTGTAAATAGAACAGGCGAAATGTGGCTTCTTTATGTGAGTTCTTAAATACAGTTAGTGTCTATTTCAAAGCCTTTCATATGGTGGCCTTACCTTAGCGCTTCTATACAGCTGTGTTGTGACATAATTTTAGTGTATGTTGGAATATAGGGCATAGAAAACCTGCTCATTCTTGATTCTTTCGTTTCCATTGTAAAGATAGAATGAGGTGGCATGAAGAGATGTGTGACGTATAAGAAAAGATAAGTAGTGTCTCGCTGGTATTGACGGGAAAAGAATTCATATCTGAACTCTTCCTGATGTAATTTGAGGTTAATGAAAGTCGTGTACAATCTTACTGGGTTAATTCAAGGACAAGAAAAAAAGTTTGGATGATAAATTGCAGTAATAAAGCCGAGAAACCGCTTATGCACTTATTCATATAATTCTAGAGCAGGAAAGAATTTGTGCAGCAAACTATACATAATTTGACCGTATGAAGAAATATGTGAACACTAATAGGAATAATACAAGAATAAGAGGCGATGTCTTGACAGTTAATGATGGAATATAAGAGTAAGAACCGACATGTAGATGGTCTGGAAGGAGGTGGTGACGTGCTTTTTGCCCTTTCTCGCTTCACACGTTGATTCTTACACCCAAATTATAACGGTAACAATCGGGATGAGGGAAAAAATTCTGTACTGGTCATTACTTACTTACCAGCACAAGTTACGTGGAGGAGAGATTAGTTGACTGTGTGAGAGACTCGTAGAAGTAAAAAGACGGCTTCGCAACTGCAGCAACTATAATATACTAGCGCGAAATTCAAGAAAGAAGAGATTGATAATGTTGCAATTGCTCTCAGTGCCCTTGCCCGATTTTTTATGCTTAGTGATATCAATTTAATTCGCGACTGTGATCCATTGGCACTTAATCATCACTCGTAATGGTGTGCGCGGGGAAGGGGTAGGAGGGAAAGGCGGGGAGTGATGGACCCGTGAATAATGCTATCGAATGAGTGCTCGGGTGTGTGTGTATGTGTGTGTGTGTGTGTGTGTGTGTGTGTGTGTGTGTGTGTGTGTGTGTGTGTGTGTGTGTGTGTGTGTGTGTGTGTGTGTCCAATCATCCCGTCTTACATCACGAAAAAGGATATTATTTTTCTATTTCGTTTTTTATTTTCAGTGCATCAACTAAGAATGCCATGCGTATCAATTTTTATATATATTCCTTCCTACGATCAATTCCTATCTAACGGAACCCTCTTCTATCCCTCTCTTCCTCCTCCTCCTCTTCCTTTTTTCTCTTCCTCTCCTCCTCCTCTCCTCCTCCTTCAACTCTCTCTTCGTTCACCTCCTCTCTCTGTCTCTCCGCCCTCTCCCTCTACTCTCCTTCCTCTCCCTCCAGCATCCTGGCGGTCTTCCAGCTGCCCTTACCCTCTCCCCCCACTCTCTTCCTGTCCCTCTCTTCCCCTTTACCCCTGCTTGATGGAGATGGTAAGGAGAGGAAGACATAAAGGGAGGAAGGAAGGATGGAGGAGGCAGGGAGGCAGGCAGGGAAATTTGAGGGAAAGGTAGTTTAAGAGGAGGAGAAAAAGACCTTGAGGATGGAAAGGAGGAGTGGGAAACTGAAGGAAGATGTGTTTTAGATGAGTGAAGGAAGAGGAGGAAAAGGAGGAGGAGGAAGATGAGGAGGAGGAAAAGGAGGATATGATTTTTCATCGTTTGTTTTTTTTTGTTGTGTGTGTGTGTGTGTGTGTGTGTGTGTGTGTGTGTGTGTGTGTGTGTGTGTGTGTGTGTGTGTGTGTGTGTGTGTGTGTACTATTGTTTAACTTCGTGTGGTGATTAGAAAGTTTGGCATGAGCTCTTCTCTCTCGGGAATGAATAATTTGTGTCACGTTCCTCGTCAACTTTTCCAAATTTTCGATCATTTGCGTTTATTTTGTGTGATTTTGTTTTTATTTTTTTATCTTTCATAGATTTTTTTTTTTTTACATATCACCTTTTCTTTCTATTTTCTCTTTTAAACTAAAGGGAAACAATCTTTATTTATATTATCACTCGGTTTATTCTCTCTCTCTCTCTCTCTCTCTCTCTCTCTCTCTCTCTCTCTCTCTCTCTCTCTCTCTCTCTCTCTCTCTCTCTCTCTCTCTCTCTCTCTCTCTCTCATATCCCCGTCATAAGGCTTTCCCGGTAAAACATAAACATTTATCTCCCCTTCATTCAAGACTCTCAAAACCTACCCTTGAATCTCTCCCTTTTTTGGTGTTGTGCTATTCATCCGCCTCCTTCCTCTCTCTCTCTCTCTCTCTCTCTCTCTCTCTCTCTCTCTCTCTCTCTCTCTCTCTCTCTCTCTCTCTCTCTCTCTCTCTCTCTCTCTCTCTCTCTCTCTCTCTCTCTCTCTCTCTCTCTCTCTCTCTCTCTCTCTCTCTCTCTCTCTCTCTCTCTCTCTCTCTCTCTCTCTCTCTCTCTCTCTCTCTCTCTCTCTCTCTCTCTCTCTCTCTCTCTCTCTCTCTCTCTCTCTCTCTCTCTCCTCTCTTCTTCCTCTTGTAGTAATCTCTCTCTCTCTCTCTCTCTCTCTCTCTCTCTCTCTCTCTCTCTCTCTCTCTCTCTCTCTCTCTCTCTCTCTCTCTCTCTCTCTCTCTCTCTCTCTCTCTCTCTCTCTCAGACCGTCAGCTCGTATGATTTTTTTTCTTCATATCTTCTAATTTATTTTCCTCCCTGCCTTTCCTTCTCCTTCCCCACCTTCCCTTCCCACTCGTGCCTCGGCGCGCCACAATATCACTGCGGCACTTGGTCTCTCGTGCCGTCAGCCTGAAGGACACTCGTTGCCAATTGATAAACAAACCCAGACGTTGATCTTGAGGCTTCGTGGTTCGCCCGTGTCAGATACAGTCTTGCGAAGCGCCGCAGGGGACTCCTGGTTGTGGTCTGTCGCTGAAGAAGTGTGTGTGTGTGTGTGTGTCGAAGGGGGAGGAGGAAAAGATCCATTGGCAGTTAGTTTTTCAGTTAGTTTATTAGATATTTAGTTAGAAATATAGATCAGCAGGTAATTAATTCTTGTCGTTTCCCTCGCTTTCTCGTTACGGGAATACAGGTGTGTATCCGTCAGATTCTCGTTTAGATAATGCAAGGAATTTTTTTCATCACCACCTTCCTCTGCTTCTCCACTGTATTGTAAGAAAGTTTGTGTAATTTTCATCCTTTCTCTCAGTTACTCGCTTATAAAATAGAAGGAAGATGTTTGTCATTATCTTCTTATACCGATTTTGTCATTGTTACACTTCTCGCTCTGTGATTCGTATATATTTAGTAAAAAAAAGGAAGTGTGTACATGAATACCATCCGATAAATACCTTCTCATACTGTGCAGAAAGTTGTATTCTTATCGCAGGACAACACTGGATATAGTATTGAGAAAATATCTTGCTGCTCTTATTCCCCTAAGCTTCCATCATCATTACTTAATTGATGGAGAAGATAAAGGTAGTTTTAACCCTGGCTATTTTCAGTACGTTTCTAGTTCTTCTGAGGTGCTAGTTTTGCCTGTTTTTTTCCCTTTTCCTGCCACACACACGATTTGTTTCGTTTATTGAACTCGTGGAGGATATTTAGTCTCCATTACGGTCGGCACTAGAGATTGACACAAATTGACACACGATTGACTTCCCTTAAACTGATAATCTGCCTGTTTGTTCCTGATCTTGCCTTCTGTATGATTTACTCTTATTTATTTTCGTTTTCTTTTTATCTAAACATCGATTTCTGCTCATTAACATGGACTACGTATATGCCGGAACAATGTTTTCTTTCTGATCTCATTTGTATCTACCTTTGGGAAAGACAAATTATGTTTTTTTTTTTTCTGACAAAGATTTCAGGCAATATAGGGAATACACTTGCTTCTTATCATCCCTCCCCTCAAAAATGGGAGGTAATATTACATAATGTCTTTTTTCCCTTTTCTTTGCATACACAAAAACAAGAAACAAATGGAATATTTTTTATTTCCTTTTTAGATTTGAGATAATATGCAATACACATATCTCATTTCTTCCCTCTACTTGTGTGACGACGCCCGCACGCAGACAGGAGGCAGACAGACAAAATAGACACCTAAACATAGACGAAAGGAACAACAAACATCTAAATGGGGTTTAAATCAGATATACGATATTTAAAAAGAACACAACAATGGTGCTAGAGAGAGAGAGAGAAAGAGAGAGAGAGAGAGAGAGAGAGAGAGAGAGAGAGAGAGAGAGAGAGAGAGAGAGAGAGAGAGAGAGAGAGAGAGAGAGAGAGAGAGAGAGAGAGAGAGAGAGAGAGAGAGAGAGAGAGAGAGAGAGAGAGAGAGAGAGAGAGAGAGAGAGAGAGAGAGAGAGAGAGAGAGAGAGAGAGAGGCACTCTTATCGAACTACTGGTCAGCGCAGTAGCCGGTATCAAGGTGACAAACGTACTCAAAACATGGGAAACGCTTCTGAAAAGGTATAGCTTTGCTGGAGAACGAGAAGCAACATAGGGACAGTCCGCTCGTATAAGTTGTGACGAGACCACTAGGTGAATTGTAATTTAATAACCTTCACTCTCCTCCTCCTCCTCCTCCTCCTCCTCCTCCTTCTCCTTCTCCTCCTCCTCCTCCTCCTCCTCCTCCTCCTCCTCCTCCTCCTCCTCCTCCTTCTCCTACTCCTCCTCCTCCTCCTCCTCCTTCTCCTACTCCTCCTCCTCCTCCTCCTCCTCCTCCTCCTCAGCTCGAATACTGTGTGCAGTTCTGTTCACCATATTACAGAAAAGACATTGAAAAACTGGAAAAAATCCAGCGTAGAGTGACCAAGATGATTCCGAGATTGAGAAACAAGCCGTATGAGGAACGACTGGAAACATTGAATTTATTCAGCTTAACAAAGTGCAGGATAAGAGGAGACCTAATCGAAGTTTTCAAAAAATTTCAGGGATATAACAATCTTTTTATATCATGTGGGCTTATCACGGGAATTTATGGGCTAAAGGGAGTACTTTTTGGGGTACCTCCTATCTCAAAGCCCACCCGCTAGGATACCGTTGCCCCGAGTGAGGAAGCCCAACCTACACTTGGACCGTGGACAGGATTCGAACCCCAAAGAGCGCATAGTTCCACTCTACCACGGCGGCCCTCCCTCCTACCCCCTGAGATATTACTCTCCTCCTCCTCCTCCTCCTCCTCCTCCTCCTCCTCCTCCTCCTCCTCCTCCTCCTCCTCCTCCTCCTCCTCCTCCTCCTCCTCCTCCTCCTCCTCCTCCTCCTCCTCCTCCTCCTCCTCCAAGTTCCTGTCGTCATCTTCAAGTAAATGAATATTTTACCATTGATCATTCCACTACGGTAAGAAATATATTTTTTTTCTTTTTACGTAGGAAAGAGGGCCAGCCAAAGGCAAAAAAAAGAAAGTTAGAAAAAGGCCCACTTGAGCGCTGGTTCTCCAAAGAGTTCAAAAAGTGCCAAAACCGTCAGCCAGAATTAGGGGAGCAAATGCCTCGATACCTTCCTCTTAAAAGAAAACAAGTTGTAGGAATTCGGAAATACAGATGCAGGGAGGGAGTTCCAGAGTTTACCAGTGAAAGGGATGAATGATTGAGCGTACTGGTTAACTCTTGCATTAGAGAGTTGGACAGAATAGGGATGAGAGGAAGAAGAAAGCCTTGTGCAACGTGGCCGCAGGAGGAGGGGAGGCATGCAATTAGCAAGATCAGTAGAACAGTTACCATGAAAATAGCGATAAAATATAGAAAGGGCAACATTTCGGCGGTGAGAAAGAGACTGAAGACAGTTAGTCAGAGGAGGGAGTTGATGAGACGAAGAGCTTTCGATTCCACCCTATCAAGCAAAGCTGTGTGACTGGAACCCCCAAACATGCGAAGAGTACTCCATACAGGGACGGATAAGGCCCTTATACAGAGTAAGCAGTTGGAGGGGCGAGAAAAACTGTCGGAGACGCCTCAGAACACCTAATTTCATAGAAGCTGTTTTAGCAAGAGATGAGATGTGAAGTTTCCAGTTAAGATTATGAGCAAAGGACAGACCGAGGATATTCATTGTGGAAGAGGGAGACAGTTGAGTGTCATTGAAGAAGAGGGATAGTTGTCTGGAAGGTTGTGTCGAGTTGATAGATGGAGGAATTGAGTTTTGAGGCATTGAAAACTACTAGATTTTCTCTGCCCCAATCGGAAATCTTAGAAAGATCGGAAGTCAGGCGTTCCGTGGCGTCCCGCGTGATCTGTTGATTTCCTGAAGGGTTGGACGTCTCTGAAAGAACGTGGAAAGATGTAGGGTGGTATCATCAGCGTAGGAGTGGATAGGGCAAGAAGTTTGGTTAAGAAGGTCATTAATGAATAATAGAAAGAGAGTGGGTGACAGGACAGAACCCTGAGGAACACCACTATTAATAGGTTTAGGAGAAGAACAGTAGCCGTCTACCACAGCAGCAATAGAGCGGTCGGAAAGGAAACTTGAGATAAAGTTGCAGAGAGAAGGATAGAAGCCGTAGGAGGGCAGTTTTGAAATCAAAGCTTTATGCCAGACTCTATCAAAAGCTTTTGATATGTCTAACGCAACAGCAAAAGTTTCACCGAAATCTCTAAAAGAGGATGACCAAGACTCAGTAAGGAAAGCCAGAAGATCACCAGTAGAGCGACCTTGACGGAGGCCATACTGGTGATTAGACAGAAGATTGAGAAGTGACATATGTTTGAGAATCTTCCTATTCAGGATAGATTCAAAAACTTTAGACAAGCAAGAGATTAAAGCTATAGGACGGTAGTTTGAGGGGTTAGAACGGTCACCCTTTTTAGGAACAGGCTGAATGTAGGCGAACTTCCAGCAGGAAGGAAAGGTAGAAGTCGATAGACAAAGTTGGAAGAGTTTGGCCAGGCAAGGTGCAAGCAAGGGCATGAAAAACATCATTACGAAGAATTTTGATTGTAGACATGAAATAGTCGTCCAAGATGGAGTTGTGAGCAAAGGTTTGAGAAAAGAGTTCAGCTTTAGAGACAGAAGAGATGGCAGTGGATTTAAAATTACACTCAAGCGCTTCAAAACCCCCGAGGCAAAGCACTTTTTCTTTAATAGAATTGTTAACATTTGGAATAAGCTTCCTTCAGAAATTGTGAACAGTACTTCCATTGCATCATTGAAAAACAAATTTGATAAATATTTAAAGAGTAACCCCCAACAAGCTCTCTTCATCGTAGGGTGGATAGTAGAGTCTCCTTTCATCTTTTCCTGTGGAAATTCCATGTCAGTTTTTCCATACTGCATGGTACTTTTCCAGACTATTTTCCATGCCTGCGAAAGCTGGAAAGAGCCTTATCCTGTACTGTCCTGTCTCTCTTATCTGTAGCCAGTTAAAAGTAATTACCAAACAGCCTCGAAACGACCAAGAAGTATGTTGCTGTTTGGCTTTCCTTTGTATTCCACCTCCTCCTCCTCCTCCTCCTCCTCCTCCTCCTCCTCCTCCTCCTCCTCCTCCTCCTCCTCCTCCTCCTCCTCTTCCTCCTCCTCCTCCTCCTCCTCCTCCTTCTCCTCCTCCTCCTTCTCCTCCTACGAAGCCAGCGAGGGGAGTAATAACGGAGCTCCTAGACGCTAATAAAATCCGAGTTTTCCTGTAATAATGCTCAATACCGCGGCTGCTGCTGGAGATGCGGCAAATCGGCTAATAAAGCAGAAACCTCCACGCTACAGTATGAAGGATACGCGGCGAAGGGAAGGGAAGGAAAAGATGGTAAGAGAGAGAGAGAGAGAGAGAGAGAGAGAGAGAGAGAGAGAGAGAGAGAGAGAGAGAGAGAGAGAGAGAGAGAGAGATTGGAGAATAACTGTCAGCTATATAGATACGTTGTTGTAGTGTTCGTATTAGTAATTACGGTTATGATAATAATGATAATAGTAATAATAATAGTAATAATAATAATAATAATAATAATAATAATAATAATAATAATAATGAGAGTAGGGAAGTAAGGTTGTATAAGAAGAAAGTAAAATATACCTGAAGTTCTTTTGAATATCTCCTAGAAAAGAATAGATAATGAAGAAAATGATAACTCAAAAAAACATTTTTAATAAATTTTTCTTTAATTACGTTTTTTTTTAGTTCAGTGAAAAACCAAAACAATAACAAATTAATTATGACCCTCACTACCCGAATACATTAAAAGATACATTACAAAAAGAATCTGTGCAAAGAGAGAAAAAAATGAGGTTATCACATGAAGTCAGCAAAATAGAAAGGGGGGGGAAATGTCATGAAAGGAACTGAAACAAGCAAGGAAGTGAAGAAACAATTAAGAAGGAAAGGAAGGAAGCCCAGAAGAATGAAACAAATGAAAGGATGAACCAACAAACGAACAAAAATCAGGAATCACTAGAAAAAAAAGAAAGGCAATGGAAACGAAAACTTCACGTCAAGAAGAACCACTGCGATAAAAGAAATGCACTCGTGAGGTGAAATAACATTCTTGAAAACGCGAGAGCGAAAAAAGAGAGATAAAGTAGAGATGCTGAAATACGAAATGAAACCATGATTTCTATGAGCAGATAAAACGGGAGGTCCTGCTCGTGTCTCAAAGGAGGAACTGAAATAATTGAGGTTTTAGCGAGTGAGATGCGAGGCGCGGGGAGTCTTCATCATCACAGCCGCCACGAACTTTGAGCCACCTGGAAATGAGGCTCTGAGTAATGAAGCCTCGAGATAGTGAAGGAGATATAGCGATGTCTTAGATGAAACAAATATATAAAAACATATGCAGCTCACACACACACACACACACACACACACACACACACACACACACACACACTTACCTGTCCCTACCTCCCACACACGTATTAATTACCTCGGTCTTAAGGAGATTTAACTCTTCAGTATAGTCCTTGAGTGACAGAATGATTAACAGAGTGAACAAGAACATGAGTAAATACGTAAATAAGAGAAACTTCAAGAAACCATATCAGCCCTACACGTGGCAGTCCCTGAAAAGATTAAATGCCGTCATTACTAGGACGCATTTTAACCATGAGTTTTGGATATGATTAGACGATTTTATTGACATTAAGAAGGGTATAAGGATGTCAGAAGATTAATGGCCAATGTCCTCATCATTTTAACCCTCCCGCATGTGTTTCTGAAGCTGTATAAAACCGCCAAATAGTAAGCAGAATGAATATGAAAACGCGTCATGGTATTTAAGAGGTCAAAATGGCAAGAACGACCATTTTTCTCAGGCGGTCACCTATCTGAGAACTATCTGGATCCAGTGTTGCTTAACCTCTTCGCCCATCAGAGTAATGATGTGGTCAGAGTGGTGTTGGTGCTGAATTCTAAGGAAGATCCACACATACGGACGCACGCACGCATACGCACGCATACGCACGCACGCACGCACGCACGCACGCACGCACGCACGCACGCACGCACGCACGCACGCACACACACCCATATGAGTGAATGAAGACTTGGGAGACGCGTGATAGATTTGAGAAAGACTAGGGGTAGATTTGAGGAAGACTATGGGAGAGAGAGAGAGAGAGAGAGAGAGAGAGAGAGAGAGAGAGAGAGAGAGAGAGAGAGAGAGAGAGAGAGAGAGAGAGAGAGAGACGCATTGAATTCACCTTAAGCTAATTAGAAATTGTATTACTTGATATTCTTATCGAGTGCTTGCGGCATACCAGTGTAGAGTGTGTGTGGGGAGACCCATCAATAAGTAACACACTAATGCATGTCTGACCTATCTAACCAGTAATGCTACGAAAGGAATAGGTAAGGTTACTCTTAACAAATTCCCTATGACGTATGTTTTTTAATTCCGTTTCTTCTTGTACTCATAACATTTGGTATGCAAGACATTTAAATTCGTTGAGGCATCTCACGTATTTACATGCAGAAGGGATGATGTGGGATGCATTGGTAAAATTTTTATTTTTTTTCTCAGCGGAGCTTAATTTTTTTTCCTACTCAACTGTAAAAGCGGAAAAAAATCATAGAGACTGATGTTTGTTGTGCAATTATGTCAAGTTTCTATTTTAACTTTGGCGTGAGTGAGGTGATGTAAAATTTTTCTCTTCAGTTGAGTAATTTATACATAAGATTTTCTTTTTTTTTTTTTATGTAAGAGGGAACACAAGCTAAAGGTAAAATGTAAATTGATGAAAAGGGCCACTGAGGTGCTGGTGCCTGAAAAAGTTAAATAGAAATATATTTAGTCGGAAGGGAACTCCGAGGGTGGTATGGGATGAAATACTTAGAAAGGAAAATTTGTTTAAACTTTTCCATGGACTTGTATATTCTATTGTTATGCTAAGTTTCTACTTTTAGTGAACATTCTGTTATTACTTAAAGAATGTTATTTTTTAGTATTCAAGAAGGCATTTTGTTTGATCTTGTATGCGTATGGGTGTCCTGTTCTCTCTGTTCTGTTCATTTGTAGATATAAAAAGTAATGTTTAAAGTTATAGAACTATGCGGTTGTGTACAATATCCTGCTTATAAACCGATCTTTACTTGTCCTTTTCCTCCTTGCTGCTCGTCTTTTTGCTCATAATGGTGTAGTAGTGATTAGCTCTGTAACTAAATGTAAATACTTCTACATGAGTGGAGCTCGTTTCCCTCCTTTTCATTAAAGTCCTCGGAACTCTATATCGTCGTAACGGTCTAGCATTTGACATTTTACATCATTGTTGAATGGCGTTTCCCGTCATTCTGGTTACTCTTCATCTCCTTACTTATTGATTAGTCTCGGAAAGTTAATCAGGTCTAGATGGGTGGCTTCGTGGCTTCCAGTGCTGTGTATGAGTCGTAGTTTTGTAATTCATTGCGTCAGCAGAATATTTCGTGACCTATAAATGTTAAATTCTCTCTCTCTCTCTCTCTCTCTCTCTCTCTCTCTCTCTCTCTCTCTCTCTCTCTCTCTCTCTCTCTCTCTCTCTCCTACCCCTTCCCCTTCCCTACATGTCCCATTTCCCATCTCCTAAATGAACCTTTGGAGGGTAAGAAGCTACTTACCATCGACATGATTAAAAAAGCCAGCGCTAGATTAATGCCTTTCCTTTGCCATTATGTGTGCTACAGCGGCCCGGCGCCAGAGGGAGGACTGAGGGCTTGGGGCGTTTGATGGTGTTGGGGAGAGGTAGTGGAGAGAGCCAAGGACATTCATTATAAGGGAAAAGTTACAAAAGTAAGGTTATTCCTGGCTTATTGTGGCTTAGCATTTAAATTTGGCTAAGCATGGTTTTATTTATCGTTTCTGGAATTGTTGATGAGACAGAGAGAGAGAGAGAGAGAGAGAGAGAGAGAGAGAGAGAGAGAGAGAGAGAGAGAGAGAGAGAGAGAGAGATGCCCGCCGGAGACATATGAAGGACAGCAGAGACAAAGTAAAAGCATGACTCTAAAAGATGAAGTAACAAATGATTACAGTGAGGCAACAATGAAGGTTCTTTGCGGCTTGTGGATGAAAGATAAATGAAAAGTGAAAGGTTGGAAGAAAGGAAGCATATTTCTTTTATCGTCAAGGAAGTAAGGTCGGACAGAGTGATGGGGTGAAAGGGAGGGATAAAGTATATTGAAAAACGTCAGCCCCGGAATTACAGTGCGGTGTGACTTGGGTAATTATTTCTTTGCTGCTTCTTCAGATTTTTAACCATATGGAGCGTGTCTGAAGGTTTGTATGTCTGATTGTTTTTGTCTATGATTCGTGAGTGTCCTCGTCTTTTTTTTTTTTATTTATACCATGTAGGCTTTTTCACGGAAATATATGGGCTAAAGGGGATACTTTTTGGGGTACCTTCTATCTCAAAGCCCACCTGTTGCCCCGAGTGAGGAAGCCCACCCTACACTCTGATCGTGGACAGGATTCGAACCCGCGTGCTTGGAGACCCCTCTTAATTTCCTAGTCTTGTGGGTAAATTTTAAAGATATTAACTTGAATTTTAGATGGTCGGAGATTTAATGCTGCTTATGCTTCCCTATTTCACATCTCGACATGACTTCATTGTTTATTGTATGAAAAGTGGTTTCATTTTAATCCCCTCAGCACCATGACACGTTTCCATATTTATTCTTTTTACTATTTCGTGATTTTAAACAGCTTCAGAAACTCATGTGGGGATTAAAATAGTGAAGACCGCGGTCATTAATCTCTTGATCTGCACAAATCCTTCCTAATGCCAATAAAACCGCCTAATCTTATCCAGAACTCGTGGTAATAATGCGTCCCAGCAATGAAGGGATTAAACAGTACAAAAAACAAGGTCTCCATTACTTGAATCAGGAAAATATGGATGGTTTTAAAACCAAATTGTTAAAAGGGTTGATTTTCATGTTAAGGTTGTGGTCGCCACGCTGCTCAATTGTGGGAGTGAACGCAGTTATTTATTTTTGAATTTTTTTATATTTTTTAGAATTTTTATTTTCAGTTGTCGGTGACTTCATCAGGCTAGACGGAAAATGAATATAAAGTGTTCAAATTTGATGCTGCCTGCCGCGTGCTATCTGTCTGTATTTTTGTCTGTCTGTGTGTGTGTGTGTGTGTGTGTGTGTGTGTGTGTGTGTGTGTGTGTGTGTGTGTGTGTGTGTGTGTG
>NC_059291.1:27216981-27225319 GCF_017591435.1 Portunus trituberculatus
GAGAGAGAGAGAGAGAGAGAGAGAGAGAGAGAGAGAGAGAGAGAGAGAGAGAGACCTTTACTATTTTTGTCTCACCTCGTTACCTCATCCTTGAAATAGTATATATAAAGCAAAACAAATAACAAAAATTCACGTTAGGCCACTTCTCATCCTCTGGTGTAATGAAGGCCTGTGTGCGCAGTAAGGAGTGGCTCTGGTCACCTCTGTATATTATTTTATTGCAGAGGATTTTAGCCAGGCTTATATATATGTATTGTGTGTTAATGTCTCGATGTTTTGGTGTTTTCTTTATTTTAGAGTTTCTTTTGGAGTTTCTTTAAAAGTTTCTTTTCTACCTATAGGTGATGCTTAACCATTGTCTTAATGAATCATTTTTAGCGAGGTTATCATTGTGCTTTAATGTCCCTCTGGTTTAGAGTTTGCTATTTTTAGATTAATATTTTCCCTGCATGATATGTTTAAGATGCATGTGTTACAATAACCTAGTATAGTTTTTATTTTGATGTTTATCGGCTTTGGGTTTCTTTTAATGTAAAATTTTACTGAAATGCCTAATTGCGGACTGCAAATTATAAACACTAGTTCAATAATGAAACGAAATTTTAAAGATCATTAGATATGAAAATAATATGCTTTGTACAGTTTCTATGTATGTACGTTGTGGTCAGTAAATATATATCTATATCTATCTCTCCGTCGCGTCACCAGGTAGCGGATGTGTTGCGCTGTGTTGTGCCGAGAGAGGCGACTGTTGTTGGATTGATTGGAATGTGTCGTAGATGGCACTGACTCAAGTACATGGCATTTACTTAGGTTCAAATTGGCTACGATTATTCTAGCCTGCAGTGATGGAAAGAATGAGAATGATGATAATGATAATAATAATGATAATAGTTGTAATAATAAACATTAGTAATAGTGAAAATTCACCTACGTAATTAATATAAGCCAAAAATGGAGTGGTGCTGGAGGAAGAGAAGAAAGAGACGGAGGAGGAGGAGGAGGAGGAGAAGGAGGAGGAGGAGGAGGAGGAGGAGGAGGAGGAGGAGGAGGAGGAGGAGGAGGAGGAGGAGGAGGAGGAGGATGACGACGACGGGGAACAAAGGGAGGGAGCAGAGGAGGGGATGGTGGTGGTGGGGGTGGTGTTGAGATAGAGAGAGGCAAAAGCGGAGAGAGGAAATGAAGAGGCGTTGTCTGTGGTGCTTATTCTGCATCCTCTTCTTCCTCTTCTCCTCCTTGCCTTTCCTCTCTCCATGGAGTATATTTCCTCCTCTTTCCTCCATGTTGACCTCTTCCTTCCATCTCCTCTCTTTCCTTTCCATTCATGGATTTGAATTTCTCTCTCTTTTTCCTTATGATTATTTTTTTTACTTCCCTACTTTCTTAAAATTTATCTCAGTCTCTCCTTTTCTCTCTGCTTCATTTTTCTTCCTTTTTGTCTCAATTTTTTCTTATCGATTCTATATCTTTCATCTATTTTTTCTTTTGATCTTTTATCTTCACTCTCCTCTGCCATTTTTCAGTCTTATCAGTATTTATTTTCTTCTCCATCCTTTTATCTTTCCTTTCTCTCCTATTCTCCATCTCTCTCCTCTCCTCTCCTCTCCTCTCCTCTCCTTTCCTCTCCTCTCCTCTCCTCTCCTTTCCTCTCTTCCATTCCTCCCTTTAGATCTCAAGTCCTTGGAAAAAATGCTGAGAACAGTTTTATGGAAATAGTTGACTCTGTTAATTCTCACCAAAATTCTGGTGGCCCGAGGCTTCGAAGCACGTCTGAGACTGGCTTTCGAACTTTCAAGCCTCACCCTTTTTAAGATCTCAGGATTATCTTTAATTATGTAGCAATCATCACCGTTGTCGTAATCCTAATCATCATTATCATTACCATCACCATCTTTAGCGTGTTTGGAAGGATCCAAATTTCCATTCCCTTCTCTTTGTTCACTCTGAAGTCAACGTTCGCAGTGTCTTTGGGTTCGCGCCGTGTCCTCTCAGTGCTCTGGCTGAGGGTCTCGCCAGAAGCTGCTTACTTACCTTAGGGGGGCGACGGGCTTATCCGACGTCAAATTTATGTCCACAACTTTGCCTCTGTTCCGAACTCAAGTGAAACAATGAATTCTCGTTGGTGAGTGGCACAGCCGGCGGCGAGGTAATGAAGCCGCGCCGAGTGTGTGGCGCCGAGTTACGGTCGTTCCGGTATAATTGCCGCCATAACTCCCCAACTTCCCTGCGCGAGCAAAACTGAGCTAAACGTCTTTGTAATGCCCTTCAGGAGCTCATAATTACGATTGGCCTTCACAGTTAGAAATTTATGGGAGTCTTGGAATCACGCCTCGCCAGCGCAGTTTCGGAACAGTCATTCGATGTTGTGAATCCTAAATTTTCTCTACTCTTGTCACTCCACCTCTTCCTTTTTGGCAAGCCCATGTTACTACTCCATTCACAACCATTCCATAAGTCCACTTCTCCAGTTGTTGAGCTATTTCTTTTCTAATCACCTATTCTTCTCTTTTCCTACATCTATTCCTGGCCTCTCCCCTTGCTGTCCCTCGTCCGCTTCCTGCCACCGCACTCAAAGGACAAAAAATAACCACCAACTCTAATATTAAATCTTGATCGAGTTCGGCGTTGCGAGGTTCGAGTGTCATTAACGCAGGTCTCGGTAATTTCGGATCCTCGATGCGTTCCCAACCAAGTTTCCAAGTTTATTGCCATCTAGGAGGGCCCGCAGTTCGAAGCCCCGATACCCCCAGACGCCAAGTTTCGAGTCTCCATCGCCCCCAAGAGGCAGGATGAGCCATAGCGCTGCGTCCGCCACTGCAACTTTGGCCATTGGGAGCTTTTGTGCGTTCCACTTGGAGGTATTGCTGTTTCGAATTACCTGGGCTTCGAAATGCAGCTGTTTGTTAACTCCAGATGCAGGTAACGTCGCCGCGTGAATGCCTTCTTCTGCCTCTCATTCGGGATGCAGGCTCCTCCCGTTTGTTGGGCTATGCAGGGGGAAAGGTGTCCCAGTGTGTGCCAGATCGCGGGGGGGAGGTGGAAACTTCTGGCCTCGTGTGTTGAGGAGTGTCATTTTTTGCTACGCAGCGCAGTGACGAGGCGGTGTGCTACTGAAGGAATGATGGCGAAGTAACAGTGGGTAGAATATTGCTGATCGGGATAGTAGTAGTAATAGTGATAATGATGGATAAATAAATACGTGGATTTAAGATTTTTGTTCTATTTGTGTTGATAAATTTCATGAAAGTACCACTATAGTACAAAAAGGCTTATCCAAAATTTGAGACAGGTAAATATATAAAGTGGGTATGTAGATAGATAGACAGACAAATATATAGAGAAATAGATAGATTGATAGATAGATAAATAGATGAATAAATAAATGCGTAGATACCGATGATAATAAGATAAATAAGTAATTACGTAGATAGATATATATACGTAGATAGATAGAATAAAAACCAGCGGTAACATAGATAAATAAATAGATGAATAATAATTACATAACGTCAACGGTAACTAACAACAGCAACAACAGTAACGCTAATCGTAACAATGCATAGTTGGCGCACAGGTAACGCAAGCTTATACAAAATTTATTATCCCCAAAAATACCTTTGTGCTCCAGGCTCAGTCACATCCGCGTGTCCATTGTCCTCAGAGTGGAGAAAAAAAAGAATATCTCATTGTGTTTTACGAATGGCAGAACAGTTTTGTGTAATCATGCAAATTAGTCCCTGCTCACGTTGTCAATGAAGGCAGTCAGGTGGGAGGCAGGCGCGCTGTGTTACCTCCTTTCCTTGAGCGTGGCTGATTACATAAAAAGAAAGAAAAAAAAAAAAACACAACAATTTACGAGAATAAGGGAAGTTGCAAGAAGCTGTCTGTACTACATGCGACGATTGAGATACAGTGACTGAATGATAGTAGTAGTAGTGGTAGCAGTGGGATTGGTAGTGATTAGGTAATAATAATGTTATTATTATTGGTGGTGGTGGTAGTAGTGGTAGTGTAGTAGTAATAGTGGTGGTGGTGGTGGTAATGGTATTATGGTAGTGGTAGTGGTAGTAGTAATAGTGGTGGTGGTGGTTGTAATGGTGGTGGTGGTAATAGTGGTGGTGGTAGTGGGTAATGGTGGTGGTGTGTGATGGGACTGGTGGTAAAGTAGTAATAATATAATGGTAGTGGTGGTGGTGCCAGGTGGTGTAAAGTGGTGGTGGTGGTGGTGGTGGTGGTGGTGATGGTGGTGGTGGTGGTGGTGGTGGTGGTGGTGGTGGTGGTGGTGGTGGTGGTGGTGGTGGTGGTGGTGGTGGTGGTAAGTAATGATGATGGTGGTGGTGGTGGTGGTGGTAATGGTGCTGGTGGTAAAAGTGATAATGGTAGATGGTGGTGGTGGTGGGTGGTATGGGTGGTGGTGGTAATAGTAGTGGTGGTGGTAATGGTGGTGGTGGTAGTGGTGGTGGTGGTGGTGGTAGTGGTAGTAGTGGTAGTAGTGGTAGTAGTAGTAGTAATAGAAGAAGTAGTAGTAGCAGTAGTAGTAATAGAAGAAGTAGTAGTAGCAGTAGTAGTAGTAGTAGTAGTAGTAGTAGTAGTAGTAGTAATAGTAGAAGTAGTAGTAGCAGTAGTAGTAGTAGCAGTAGTATCAGTAATAGTAACTCATCCAAGCGTTGGTTTTCTTGTTATTTATGATATGTATTTTTTTTCTAGCATGTTTGTTGCATTCATCATTCGCCCTAGTAGGACGTCACCTTTACTTTCTCTCCTTGGTCAGTGTTGAGTGGTTTTTCCTTTTTATTCTTAGTTATATCGTATTTTTAGCAGTGTAATAATGTTACCGTGTTTTCTTTTTTTTTATTATTCTTTCATTAGTTATCCCTTAATGATCACGGTTTTGATTTTTCATTTACAGGACCAATACTCTCCCATCGATATTTCGTTTGGTAAAGTAATTAATCACCTCAAAGCACGTGTATTTTTCTGTGTACCTTTATCAGTTTTTAACCTCCTGTGCAATGCAATATATTCATGTGATTTATGGCGACACATCTTGAAGCATAAACTCTAGCCTTATATTATTAGCAACAAACAAACTTTTAGAGCCTTTAGCTCACATTTCCCGATAAATTATTCCCCTCTAGGTAATTTTCTTCTCGTCATCTCCCTTTCATCCTCCATAAAACGCTTCTAATCTCCTAGTCCTTTCTGATTATTGCTAATACTTGTCGTTTCCTCTCCATATCCATCTCGCCACCGCCATGCATTTTCTTCTTCCCGCCGGAAATCTTTCCTATTGTTCCATTTATAAAGAAGTAAATAGAAATGAAAGACGTTGCCAAACATTTTTTCTCTTCCCATCCCAAAATTCTCCCCATTAATTCCTAGGAAAAGAAATAAAGGAAAGAATACTGCTTCCGTCTCGTCTCCCGGCCCTTTGTCACCTTCCCGCCAGAGTCCCCAACACAGATCAAGTCACACTCACCTTTCACATGCTGGGCCACCGTCAGGAGCAGCCACACCCTGTACGCCATCGCCACCGCTCTCCACCTCGTCCCCCCTGCCATCCTGAGTGACGAGGGACGACCAGTTGAAGAGGGACGAGGCGAGAGTCGAGACCAGGGGACGTGGAGTGATGCTGTAGGAGGGGTTGGCGAAGACGAGGCTGGGAGATCAGAAGCGGTGGTGGTGTTGGTGGTGAGGAAGACCAAGGGAGGGGAGGTGGAAGGTGGTCACGTGTATGGCTCCTCGCTGCCACAGTTTAACCTAGTGACCTCCAACTGGTACTTTTCCCACACTTAACTTGGCCTTTGTTGACCTTTTCCCTCACCTCTTTGCTCTGACCTTTTGGTGTGACCTCAGCGCCCGAGTGTCAAGGGTCGCGGGGCAGCGGAGGCAAAGTCACATTGTCCTTCAGAAGACACAAAGTTCATTTTGAATATATTGTTTTTTTTTCTTTCTTTTTCTCAAGTGTTTCTCAATGGATTAAGTTTGCTTTCCTATTGATCCGTGTAATCTTAGCACTGTTGGGGTCGGAATGGTGTGATGAGACTGGACGCTATTGATGGTGACGGTCATAATGGTGAGGATGGTGATGAATATGGTGTAAATATGTTCTCTCTACGTTTTATTTTATTCAGTTTCTTTTTTTCATAGATATTTTTTTTCAAACCGGCACTTCTCTTTTTCTTTTATTTTCTGATGGCAAATATTGTGAGACCCGGGAAAAAAATGTTATTGAATTATATGAAACACCGATGATGATGATGATGATGATAAAGATAAAGAATAATATAATACCAACACTTTCTAATTGTAATGTGTTTTCGTATAGTTTTTCTGCACACCTTCATGTATCATTGAATCCATTGTTTTTCTTCCCCTTTTTCTTCTTTTATGGTGTGTGTGTGTGTGTGTGTGTGTGTGTGTGTGTGTGTGTGTGTGTGTGTGTGTGTGTGTGTGTGTGTGTATGTGTGTGTGCCATGCGCGACTCATACATCAAAACGAGAATTACCTCCTATTTTCCTTAATGTAATTTTGAAGCCAGTCAACATTTCTGGGAATGAATGACGGTCAAAAAAAAAAAAAAAAGGAAGCTACATACCAGTCTTATTAAGATTTATGTCATGAATAATTGAAGACTTTTCCGTGTGATTTTTTTTCTTTCCTGCATGAAAAGCTTTATGAGGAACAGTAATAGTAGTAGTAGTAGTAGTAGTAGTAGTAGTAGTAATAAAATAAGTAGTGGTAGTGATGGTGGTGCATGTGAAGGTAGTTGTAGTAATGGTAGCATTATTGGTGGTGGCAATTGTGATAGTATTAGTAGTAGTAGTAGTAGTAGTAGTAGTAGTAGGAGTAGTGTACCATTCTTCCCTCATCACCATTCATCTTTCTCTTATGTTAAATCGCCCATTAGCCTCATTTCCTCGACAAATTGCTTCCTTATTTTTTTTCTTTGTACCATGACAGACATTTCCTTCTTATCTTCCCCTCTTTATCCCTCCTTCCCTGCTCCTATTTTTTCCTTGTAATTTATCTTAACTCTCTTTTCTTTCCCGCTCCCTATCCCCTTCTCTCTCTCTCTCTCTCTCTCTCTCTCTCTCTCTCTCTCTCTCTCTCTCGTTCTCTTGTGTGTGTGTGTGTGTGTGTGTGTGTGTGTGTGTGTGTGTGTGTGTGTGTGTGTGTGTGTGTGTGTGTGTGTGTGTGTGTATGTATGTGCGCGTGTGGTAAAAGCCAGGGATACAATTTTGTGTATTAAATTTCTAAGAAGTTAAATTAAATCTTTGGTAGCTTAGGAGGTGACAGTCGAGTACGTGGCCTGAAATTACTGAGGCACACCTGCAGAGAGAGAGAGAGAGAGAGAGAGAGAGAGAGAGAGAGAGAGAGAGAGAGAGAGAGAGAGAGAGAGGTAAACACGAAAACCTCATCATTACAAAAACATTTTCTTATTTCGTCTGACCTGTGGCTGCCAGAGTTCATGAACATTATGAAGGACATACGGCATATGATACTGCTGGGCTGGTCTAGAAATGGCTGGTCTGTGTTGGGCTGTGCTGGGCTGCCTAAGTATTTAATGCACATAATGGAGTGCGTGCTTGACGTGCCTGAACATTTTTTGACAGTGTAGGCAAACTAGGCTGGTGTACTAGTGATGCTGCGCCACACACACGCCACTTAATGCTGAGGATGCAAGCACTTTGGCTCACCCCCATCTGACGGTGCCCTACTAACTTGGTTAGCCGACAGACTCACGGCAGCGAAGTGTGACAGCAACGGCAGTGGTGGCAGCTGACCCAGATGGAACAAGACACATATGTATGCTGGGGAGAGAGAGAGAGAGAGAGAGAGAGAGAGAGAGAGAGAGAGAGAGAGAGAGAGAGAGAGAGAGAGAGAGAGAGAGAGAGAGAGAAAACCGTCATACTTTACACTTCCTAATCTTTCTATTTTTGTAATCCTTGACCGCATTATATTAAAGCATTAGATAGTAGGTTTTTGTTTTGCAATACTATTTAACTACTGTTACTGCTACTGCTGCTACTATTACAACTACTACTACAACTACTACTACTACTACTACTACTACTACTACTACTACTACTACTACTACTACTACTACTACTAGTACAACTACTACTACTACCACCTACTACTGCTGCTGCTACTGCTGTTGTTGCCATCACCCATTCATGCATATTGATGTGCCATTAACTTTTTCCCTATTCCGTATAGACTTGGACCTTAAGAAAGCCTGACTTGTATAGTAGCGATGAAGGGAAATGGTAAAGCAGTACACATTACTACTATCATGCGTTCATATGTCAGTAATGTATTGCGCAGTGCAATA
>NC_059291.1:27225819-27235819 GCF_017591435.1 Portunus trituberculatus
TCCATCTTGGACTTCTGGTCTTGTTTCTCCCTCTCCTCCTCCTTCTGACTATTTCATGTCTTCAATATTGTTCATAATGATGTTTTCCATTTCTTCGCTGACCTAAACCCTCAGAAGGCATATGGGTCTGATGGGGTCCCTCTTATTGTTCTCACAAACTGTGCTTCCGTGCTTGCACCATACCTTGCCGAACTCTTTCAACTATGTCTGTCGACTTCTACATTTCCTTCTTTCTGGAAGTTTGTCTGTATTCAGCCTGTTCATAAAAAGGCTGACCGTTCGTTTTAGAGATTTCGGTGAAACTTTTGCTGTTGCGTTAGACAAAGCTTTTGATAGAGTCTGGCACAAAGCTTTGATCTCAAAACTGCCCTCCTACGGTTTCTATCTTTCTCTCTACAATTTTATCTCAAATTTCCTTTCCGACCGTTCTATTGCTGCTGTGGTAGACGGCCACTGTTCCCCTAAATGTATCAACAGAGGAGTTCCTCAGGGTTCTGTCCTGTCACTCACTCTCTTTATTATTATCTATTAATGATCTTTACCAAACTTCTTGTCCTATCCACTCCTACGCTGAAGATACCACCCTACATTTTTCATGTCTTTTCAGAGACGACCAACTCTTCAGGAAGTCAACAGATCACGCAGGGACGCCACAGAACGCCTCACTTCTGTTCTTTCTAAGATTTCTGATTAGGGCAGAGAAAACTTAGTAGTGTTCAATGCCTCAAAAACATAATTCCTCCATCTATCAACTCAACACAACCTTCCAGACAACTATCCCCTCTTCTTCAGTGACACTCAACTGTCCTCTTCTTCCACACTGAATATCCTCGGTCTGTCCTTCACTCATAATCTAAATTGGAAACTTCACATCTCATCTCTTGCCAAAACAGCTTCTATCAAGTTAGGAGTTCTGTCCTTGTATGGAGTAGTCTTTTTTTTTTTTTTTTTTTTTTTGGAGGGGGGGGGGCGAATTCCACTCACACAGATTTGCTTGGAGTCAAAAGCTTTTCGTTTCATCAACTCCCCTCTTCTGACCGACTGCCTTCAGCTTCTTTCTCACCACCGAAATGTTGCATCTCTTTCTATATTTTATCGCTATTTTCATGCTAACTGTTCTATTGATCTTGCTAACTGCATGCCTTCCCCCCTCCTGCGACCTCGCTGCACAAAGCTTTCTTCTTCTCATCCCTATTCTGTCAATCTTTCTAATAAAAGAGTTAACCAGTATTCTCAGTTGTTCATAGCTTTTTCTGGTAAACACTGCAACTCCCTGCCTGCCTCTGTATTTCCATCTTCCTACGATTTGACTTTCTTTAAGAGGGAGGTTTCAAGACATTTGTCTGTCTTTTGGATCATTCTTAATTTCTTTAAGGGAACTGGCAGTCCAGTGGGCCTTTTTTTATATTGTTTGTTTCCCTTGGCCAGTTTCCCCTCGTGCATAGAAAAGAAATGAATCATAGTTACTATTGATATGTAGTTATTACTCGAAACATTGAACTTTTTTGCAAAAAACCGTTTGGGTTAAAGCGTCTTGAGTCCAAGGAAGTGAGACAATCATAGTCCCTCTTAATACCTGACCGACTTTGTTTATTTGTTTGTAATTGGAACTTTTAAGGTGAAACTATTCTACGCCTCTGTTTTTGCATTGCCTCAGGGTGGCAGGGTGGGTAAAGTCATTTCAGGGCTGCCATTACCGTCCCTTATTAATCCATCACTGCAAATGGTATAGTCCCTATCCTAAACAAACCATTATATTTTAGAATAGCAATAGCTAATATGTTTAATATATTTATTATTCAGTATAGTCTTATATTAGGATGGTCTCATATAAAAAAATATCTATATATCTATCAATCTATCTATCTATCTATCTATTTATATATCTATATATCTATATCTATATCTATCTATCTATCTATCTATCTATCTATCTATCTATCTATCTATCTATCTATCTATATATATATATATATATATATATATATATATATATATATATATATATATATATATATATATATATATATATAATGAGTTCCTTTATAACCTGTGATTACCAATATTTTTTTTTGGATAAAGTTTTCAGATGATTTTTTTTAACAGACTCGTCAAACCATTTTCCTTCTTGTGAGTGTACAAAATGGTTGTAGAATTTATTTATCAATTAAAGTAATGCCACAAAGATATTACATAGAATATTTATACATATGTTGAATCTATTGCACTGCATTTATTTTCAAGCTTGCAAGGAAATATTATAGTCTGTATTTCCAACCACGGCATTTGTTGTTTTAAGATAATTAGAAATAATATTTCTAATCTAGTGGCTTTTTCTCCAACGGCCTACACCACCTCGGGCTGACCATAGCATCATGTCATGGGAGACAAGTTTACCTCTTATCAAGGTGATCACAGCATCTTGTTATGGGAGAAAAGATTACCTCTTTTCAGACTGACTAGAGCATCATGTCATACTGAGAAGGCTCCACGTTGTCAGACAGTTGTTGTCATAAGGACAAATAAAATCTTGTCAACAGACAACTGAGTTTTGTTTTTGAGACAGATTGTCATCTTGACAAGAGGACAAATAAAAGAGAGAGAGAGAGACTGAGAGAGAGAGAGAGAGAGAGAGATTTTAGAGAGATTCAGAGAGAGAGAGATTTTCTTGTCATCTTGAGAGAGAGAGAGAGAGAGAGAGAGAGAGAGAGAGAGAGAGAGAGAGAGAGAGAGAGAGAGAGAGAGAGAGAGAGAGAGAATATGAATGAATGTATACCCATCCTCCGTCTATGCTACGTGATACTGTCCTCATGCTCACATTTGGGGTCTTTCATGTTTTGAGGTCGCCACTAATTTCTAACCAAATTTTCATCATTAGTACAGTTTTTGGTGCTAAATACGAATATAACATTCATTTTCTCGAGAAATGAAAGACAGTTGCAAAATAGAACAAACAGGAATAAATGAAGACGATGATTTTCTTCATTGGAATGGTACTGCCATCAAACCAATTGTTTTTTCTCACTGAAACTTTATCACGGCAAGCTCTCTTGTAACACATCCACGATACACTTTCGTTTGTCTTTTTAATTATCATTTGATGTTTCTTTTTACACCTTTTCTCTTTTTCTATGATATTAAAGTTCTACAGAAATTTAACAGCGTCTTCTTCGGTCAAAATATTGGTAAATAACCACTGCAAGTTGTAGTTCACATCCATCTTGTCCAGGGTCGTCTCAAACGTGCCGCGTGACACAAGACTGTGTATTGTTGCGCCCGATAATTACTATTGCATGAATTAATGCGCGTCGCAAGGTAGTGCGCATTAAATCCTTTTTTGTGTAACTATCTTTCATTTCTCGAGAAAATGAATGGCATATTCGTATTCAGCACCAAAAACTGTATTAATGATGAAAATTTGGTTAAAAATTAGTGGCGACCTCAAAACATAAAAGATCCCACATTTGTTCCTCAGAATTCTGTCTCATTTTTATGCTCCCTCCTGTTCTGTCTCATTGTTTCAACGCTCACCCCTGTCCCTTGCTCCTGTCTCAGTGTCAGCGCGTTGTGCTTTGTCCCATTACTCCTCTCCCTAGCGTCACACCGCTCAAGGTAATGTAACGTTACTAGTATTGCGAGTAAATGGGAACTGCGTCCGGAGATCATCTAATTGCCCTGCTCCTGTGGGACAGATGATCAAAATTATGAAAATCAGGTAGTGTTCCGAAACTCGGCTTGCTTCAGTTACCTTGCCTCGAGTCAATAGTCGTACCTACTTATTTTGTATATTTCAGTAGAGGCCGCTCGCACTTTGTATACATCTGTCGGTCTCAGTCTTCACTCTCACCGCCTTACACATAATTTAGGTTGTTCCTAAGCCCGGGAGCCCGGGGCTAACGACTCTCCCAAGTAGTATCGATGTCACAAGTACTCCTTTTCGTTGATACATTTATTATGTTTTTTTGTATTAATTTAATTTAATATATACTCATCATTCTACTGATGGGAGTGGATGTCTCTAAAAATGAAGTGGTTTGGTCAGTTTCTTCGCAACGTTTCCTCTGCTCCCTCTCATCAGCACTGAATGAGAACACGCCCTTCGCCTCTCCCGATGCTCGCGGTAATGTATCATGGTGTGCTCCTCCCTCTCCGCTGTTGCTCTTAAAGAGGTGTATATTCATCTGACATTATTTCATCATCACTTTCTTTCTACACAGTGTACTATCAGCTTAGTTACATTGAATACTGAACGTTTGGTTTTAACACGTGGTCTTGTATATCTTTTATGTTTTATTATTATTGTTATTATTTCTTTATACTGTGTTTATTCACTTTTACAGTTATTATTTCATTTATTCATATACTTTTTCATTTACATATTTCAGCATGGAAGTGGTAGCACATCATGAGCGCCTCGTGAGTGAGTACCTGTTTATCACTGTGCAGTTACCTTGCTCGATTCTGTTTCCTGTTTAGGCTCTGTTGGGTTTTTCTTCTCACCTAATCACCTGCCAATCCACCCACGGCCATCCAGCCTACTACTACTCCGCCACTCATCTACCTTTCTCCACACATCTCCACGGCGCGCCTGCACACACGCACACACACGCACACGCACACACACGCACACGCACGCACACACACACACACACACACACACACACACACACACACACACACACACACACACACACGCATGATTCCACCACATTTTGTTAATCTTTTTTTTTTCCTCCGGACATTTGCCACCCTTATCTCTGCACAGACATCTACCCTCCTAGACAATACTTCTTTCATTCGTTTCCCATCCTCTATTGATTTTTCATTTTATCACTTATTTAGAGTAAACTAACAATACTGCGCATAAACTACCATCAACAGGGGTTCGGCAAGTAATTAATTAAGTTATGTTGATTATGTCTTAATTTATTAGGGAGGAGAACGGATGCAAAAAATTGATTATTGATTAAGTTAGGTCAGAAGTGTTAATACATCCATGAAGAAAAAATGTTGAAAAGGAAAACAACTAAAAGGAAAAATATCATGGGGGGTATTAATTTAACCCTTTCACTTTGAAAAGTAACAATTCACAACGCTAAAAAAAACAACAACAATGTATGGTATCTTGATAGCATTGATAGGAAAGAAGAGGCTAAAGAGAGACACTTCACACTTTTCGCAATTCTTCTCCAGTGCAGCATTTGGAGATGGCTATAAAACAAGGACTCACGTCTCTGGGGCGTTAATAGTTAAGGAATCATGAACCAGATAGCAGTGAAGGGTTTTAAGGATGTATTTGTCTGATCGAAAACATCAGGAGGTAAAATGGTAAGGGGAAATATGACGGTTCTGCTACATACCAATCAAATCACGCTCCACCTGCTAACCTGTGCTCATAACTAGTCACTCTACTTTCTGCCTTTTTCTTGTGACTGAATTCTTCCAAGACGCAGGATTCATCACACTTCATGAGATAATATTGGGTTTCCCTTTGAATTGTCTCCGCTAGCGGCTGAAGTTTTAATTATTACTTATTTCACTCCAGCTTTGCTGTTGCCCTTGTGTCTTGTTTACATGAATAAGTAATATTTCACTCGCCTTCGTTTCCACTTGACGTAACTTATTATCCAACCTACTGATCCATGAATCCACCTTCTTTCGTCTTCCCCATCCACTCAGTGCTTCCCACAACACTCCCTTGTTCTGCCACCTTCACCAGTCACTTGCCATCCTCTGTCTTTGAGTTAGAATATAAGTCACACATCCTAGGTAACATTTCTCTGTAGGGAATCATTCAGCCGTACAAATAGTTTTAGGAATTCAAAGGTTGAGAAATGTTTTTATGAAATTCTTGAGGATATTACAGTCATGTTTTTCTCGAATGTATTGGTTAATTCAGCTGAGTTATTCTAGTTACTGTGTGATATATAGGACCGCCTCGCTCAGGTGCTGGACTCAGTGATGGCCAGTGATAAGAGTAATTGGTACGGGACTTGACTGTGTAGGAGTCTATGGATTGTAGTATCTCGACTAAATTAATTTTTCCATCAAAAAAAAAAAAAATAATAATCTGAAGAACTTTTGTGGCTACTTACGTTGTTACTCAGAAGCGACGGGTGGCAAGTGATGAATGAATAAAAAACTTATGAATAAATTTCCCGGTGTACTTAGGGTGAAAATTGTAATTAAGAAATACTATAAAGACATAAGAAATAAAGATGTCGAAATAGATTAATTTTGGAGATGCGTTAATGAATGAATGAGTAGGAAAAGAGAACGCATGTTTGCTCAGAAGTACTTTGAAATTAGATGTGTATAAAGTTTTAATCGAGTTAAAAGGTTAAGTTGTTTGAATTCTATTCTGAGATTCTGTAAATGTTTTAATGTATTTATATAGTCAGTGTTTTTATTCCCTTTTTTTCTTGTATGCCGCTCCCATTTGTTTACCAAGCCGGATATATAAAACCTTCACTATTATTATTATTATTATTATTATTATTATTATTATTATTATTATTATTATTATTATTATTATTATTATTATTATTGTTGTTATTGTTATCATTATAGTCATGTTTGTTGCATATTATGTTCCTCCTTGGTGAAAGCAGTGCCTAATATTGCATTTAATCGAGTTGACGGAGAGAGAGAGAGAGAGAGAGAGAGAGAGAGAGAGAGAGAGAGAGAGAGAGAGAGAGAGAGAGAGAGAGAGAGAGAGAGAGAGAGAGAGATGAATTACACCACTATAGATATCGCAAATTAGATCGTAACCTAATATCACATTAACCGTAGAAGACTAACACATAATAAAAAATAGCGAAGAATGCAAATAGACAAGAGCACTTCACACAAACCACTGCCGTGCAATGTCAGTATTTGGCTGCCAGAAGAAAGAAAAATAAATAAAAAAAGGAAGTGAATGCCATAATTCTTACTCCTTTCCTATACATATACACACAAAAAAATGAGGAAAGGGGTGAATAAACCATTGCAACATACGATAGAAAACCGGAAATGTTCTTAGCTGTGTGTGTGTGTGTGTGTGTGTGTGTGTGTGTGTGTGTGTGTGTGAAGTGAGAGCTCAGAATTTACGAGTTGCTTCTTCTCTTACACACACACACACACACACACACACACACACACACACACACACACACACACACACACACACACACACAGAGCCGGAAGAGCGAGGCGCGGTCGGCGGAATCGTGCGGGAAAGCCGATTATTATTTCTGCGTTAACACTTAAGGGTAATGGGATCTATGGCTGAAGGGTTAAAGAAAGAGTGAAGAGTGAAGGTGAATTGTCTGGCAGGAGTGGATCTGTACAGCGATTATTTTTTATATTTAATTCCATTCCTTCTATCTCATTTTCCTTCTATGTACTCGTTCCCATTTCGCGACTTGGTTTGGTTCGGTTCGGCGGCGGCAAGGAAGTCAGTGCTAGCGATGGTGGTGGCAGCAGTGGGGATGACATGACTGAACACCAAACTCATAGCGATAACAGGTAATCACAATTTAGCCGTGTATCTTATTTATTCTGCGGGTTCACAAGGAAGCAGATAAAGTAAAGGATCGCAGATGCAAACTGAACGGAGTTCCACACCGCCGCTCTTCGTATATCTTCTACCGACTACCTTTTTTGAGAGTCCGTGGACGCTTTCCTTTTCGTCATGGCCTTCCTGTGCATTACTGCGTGTTTGCTGTGTGCAGGTATCCACTTTACCCAAAGCCACAGGGATGAGGAAACGGAAGGAAGGGAAGAAGTGGGCAACACCGCTGTCATGGGTATGAAGTCACTGTTGTTGGGTGCATATATACAATCTGTTGGTGTCACTTCATGATGCTGTCCTTGCCGTGGTGCATCAGTCCTTGCTATCACTTTATTTTGTGTCAGAAAGAGTTAAGTGATTTTCATTCGTTCTGTTTGTCTAAATGTGTGTGTGTGTGTGTGTGTGTGTGTGTGTGTGTGTGTGTGTGTGTGTGTGTGTGTGTGTGTGTGTGTGTGTGTGTGTGTGTGTGTGTGTGTGTGTGTGTGTGTGTGTGTGTGTGTGTGTGTGTGTGTGCTGTGGTTTTTATTTTAACTGTCACTACTACTGCTATAACAACAAAAGTAACTGACAACAACAACAACAACAACAAATACATAAAAAACCTACTATTTCTACTACTACTTCTACTACTACTACTACTACTACTACTACTACTACTACTACTACTACTACTACTACTACTACTACTACTACTATATACTGCTACTACTACTGCTACTGCTGGTGCTACTGCTGCTGCTGCTGTTGTTGCTGCTGTTGCTGCTGCTGCTGCTACTACTACCACTGCTACTGCTACTGCTACTATTTCTGCTACTAGAACTTTTACTTTACATTTCCCGGTATTTCTCTAAGACACACATGAACAGTACTCATCGGTGTTCACCATACTGTTAACTGCACAAATATTTGCAATAAAGTTGATTACATCTAGTAGTCCCTATGAATATTTGTCCTTCATAATAACCATTTTTCCATATTCAGTGTTCGATATTCAGTGATTTTATGTAAATTTGATTTTCCTATTTTTCCATTTAAGTACTGATGGATAGCGAGCCATACGCCGACTGTTAATTAAGAGGTATTAGCATTTATTACCGAACTTTTTATGGTACTCGCCTGTTGCCTGATATATTTCTCTTAAATGTATACGCGTATATATATATATATATATATATATATATATATATATATATATATATATATATATATATATATATATATATATATATATTACTGTACTAGTAGATGGATAGATAGATAGATAGATAAATATGATAAAGTGCGGTGGTTTCATCTCCAGCACGCTCATGAAGAGATTTACGTGATCGTGGGAAAACAATCACACACAACTATGGGAAAGAGGATTGTGTGAGAAGAGCGACTCACACAACCCTTCTTCTGCCCCATTACGGTATTACTACTCGGCTCAGCGTCCCTTTCCTTCCCCCGCCATCCCTCACGATCCCTGCCACATATACGCTGAACGGAAAAACAAGAGAAAATGATGATGATAATAATCGTGATAGAGAGTGGATCATTAGTGACAGTTGTTGACAGCTCCGTGGCTCAGGTGAAGCGACCAATTAGGCGTCCGATTACCAGGTAGCCCTTAAGGGAGAGGTTTGCATGGTAATTAATTGGAAGCTTGATCCTTAATATATGGTTGTTTTTACTTTACCTTCCCCTCTCTCGTTCTCTCTCTCTCTGGTATATAGTCTGCCTCTCTCTCTCTCTCTCTTCCTCTCTATCTCTTCTTTTTCTGCTGTCTCTCTCTCTCTCTTTCTCTCTCTCTCTCTCTCTCTCTCTCTCTCTCTCTCTCTCTCTCTCTCTCACCTGCTTTATTATATTGCACTTTTGTATGTTTACGGATTAATTATTGAAGACTTAAGTAATGTATCTGTTCTCTCTCTCTCTCTCTCTCTCTCTCTCTCTCTCTCTCTCTCTCTCTCTCTCTCTCTCTCTCTCTCTCTCTCTCTCTCTCTGCTTCTCTCCTATTCTACCGAACTTGACGAGGAAGTAGTGGTAGGCCTTTACTGCTTATTGGTCATGAGGGAGGTGTTATGTAAGGCATTTCTCGTATTGTCTTACTGGTGGCGTGAAAGATTGACAGCAAAGAGAGTGTGTTGGTTAGTGTGTGAGTGTTTCGAGGTTCATTGCAAACAGTGTGGGTTCTAGTCATGTGTTAGTGTTGACCTTATTGAGGTGAGGATTTTCATGCCAGGGGTTTGTTGCAGTTTGCTGCTTGTCTTGTAGCGGGTGGAAAGGAAAGCACAAATCAAGACAGAAAGGAAGAAGTAAGGATGAAACGATAGAAAGGAGCACCACTCTCTTGAAAAAAAGTATAGAAGTAACACTGAACAACACCTATAGCTGTAACACACACACACACACACACACACACACACACACACACACACACACACACACACACACACACACACACAC
>NC_059291.1:27240819-27250819 GCF_017591435.1 Portunus trituberculatus
AGCTTGGTAGTAGCAGCATCAATATCAACAGCAACAACAGTACCAGTACCAGTAATAGTAGCGGCAACAGGAGCAACAGCAGCAGCACCACCACCAGTTGTAGTAGTAGTAGTAGTAGTAGTAGTAGCAGTAGCAGTAGCAGCAGCAGCAGTAGCAGCAGCACCAGCAGGTGATGGTGGTTGCAGCAGCAGCAGCAGCAGCAGCCGCAGCAGCAGCAGCAGCAGCAGCAGCAGCAGCAGCAGCAGCAGCAGCAGCAGCAGCAGCAGCAGCAGCAGCAGCAGTTGGTGCAGCAGCTGCAGCAGCAGCAGCAGCAGCAGCAGCAGCAGCAGCAGCAGCAGCAGCAGCAGCAGCAGCAGCAGCAGCAGCAGCAGCAGCAGCAGCAGTGCAGCTGGTGCTGGTTGTGGTGGTGGTGGCAGCAGCAGCAGCAGCAGCAGCAGCAGCAGCAGCAGCAGCAGCAGCAGCAGCAGCAGCAGCAGCAGCAGCAGTGTTGCTGCAGCAGCAGCAGTCAAACCAACAGCAGCAGCAGCAGCAGCAGCAGCAGCACAGCAGCAGCAGCAGCAGCAGTGGCAGCAGCAGCAGCAGCAGCAGCAGCAGTGCAGCAGCAGCAGCAGCAGCAGCAGTAGCAGTGCAGTTGTTGTGCAGTAGCAGCAGCAGTAGCAGCAGTTGTTGTAGCAGCAAGAAGCAACAGCAGCAGTAGTAGTAGTAGCAGTAGCAGCAGCAGTAGTAGCAGCAAAACAGCAGCAGTAGTAGCAGTAGTAGCACCAGCTGCAGCAGCACCAGCAGTAGCAGCAGCAGCAGCAGCAGCAGCAGCAGCAGCAGCAGTAGCAGTAGCAGAAGCAGTAGTTGTAGTAGTTGTAGTAGAAGTAGTTGTAGTAGCAGCAGTAGTAGCAGCAAGAACAACAGCAGCAGTAGTAGTAGTAATGATAGTAGTAGTAGCACCAGTAGTAGTAGCAGCAAGAACAGCAGCAACAGTAGTAGTAATAATGATAGTGGTAGTAGTAGTAGTAGTAGCAGTAGTAGTAGTAATAGTGGTAGTGGTGGTAGTAACAGTAGTAGTGATGGTGGTGGTGGTAACAGCAGTGCCTGAACTTTGATGAGTGGACGGCAGCCAGTGAGGCCTCAACACGCCGACTACCCTACACACTTTCCTCAAACAAGTCACGTATAACTACCCGTGTATCTGTAGCTGTTTGTCCATGTGTGCGTGTGTTTTCGTGTCTGTATGTGTGTGTGTGTGTGTGTGTGTGTGTGTGTGTGTGTGTGTGTGTGTGTGTGTGTGTTTTTTTTTCTGTCATCCGTCACGAACCAGACACATGATATGGCAGACAGACACACAAACAACAAATGCAGGAAAAGGAAGTTACACGTGAATTGTTTCCTAAAAGCGTGAGGTGCCAGGTGTAGTGAGGCGCTGGTGGACGGCTGTCACTCTGCGTTGAGAGAAGAGTGGAGGTGCTGCTCCTTAAGCTCCCCATACCCTGACCACCTGGCGTCTGGAGTGTGGTTTCAATGGGTGCAAAGGGCGAGGTTATCAGAGACGTCGTGTGACTTTAAAGACACGACCATCGAGACACATCAGCCCGCCTCCCCATCTTGGCCTGGCCGCTGGTGGGCCATGGACTGCTAGCAGCCAGGTACACCCTCCCTGCCTCCATGCCTTCCTCTTCCTTCTCACGCCCTCCCTCTCTCCTGTCGAAGGTACGCTGCAGGGGGTATTATACACCCGTGAGACACTCTCCTTCCTTCCCCAACCACCATTTCAACAACAATTACTCCCTAAATTCTCCTTCCTCCCCATCGCCTTTTGGGAAGAAGAAAAGGGGTGTGTAGTAGCTTCGCCAGTCCCGCCCCCCGCTCTGCGCAGCCCGCCCCCGCGCCGCCCCCCAGCCCCGCCCACCACCCTCGCTCCGCCCACAACAGCTGAGACCACAAGTTATATGCTACTCTGCCTTATCCAAAACTCCTCAGACCTGCAGGGAAAAAAAAAGATTAAAGGAAAGGAATTACGAAGGGAAGAGAGAAGAGAAAGGTAGCGTGGGAGTGTGTAAAGAGAGAGAGGAAGACAGTCGGATTAAAAACGTAGAGAGAGAGACGGAATAAAAGAAGAAAGAAAGAGAAAGACACGGGAAGTAAAGGTGGAAGAGCATGATAAGTAGAAAGAAAAAGCTGATAGGCTTGGATAATAGAGGGAGAAAAGGTGTCGGTCAGGAGAGCTGGTGATAGGAACAGTCCTTCACTTAGGTGTGTTGGAATAAGAGTACTCCGTCATACCTTGCCAGTTATTTCCACCAGGTGAGGGCAGGCGTGAGACGGCCTCCCTAACGGCACACCTGAGATTGACGTTGTTTAGGAGAGAGAGAGAGAGAGAGAGAGAGAGAGAGAGAGAGAGAGAGAGAGAGAGAGAGAGAGAGAGAGAGAGAGAGAGAGAGAGAGAGAGAGAGAGAATATGTAAGGTGATGAATGATGTCTAAAATTAATGTTTAGTGAATAAAGGAAGTGTTTGATTTGTGTAATGTGTAAAGTAGGAAAAGAGTCAACAGTATAAGCTATTAATATCCAACACACAAGATGAAGCCCAAGAAAACTTAATAATTACGTAATCATGAGGCTTCCCCTAAATTAGAGAGAGAGAGAGAGAGAGAGAGAGAGAGAGAGAGAGAGAGAGAGAGAGAGAGAGAGAGAGAGAGAGAGAGAGAGAGAGAGAGAGAGAGAGAGAGTGTCTGAAAAAAAAGGGAAAGCTTATGGTTTCAGCTGTACTTTTTTTTTATACCATGTACTTTTATTTTTTTATTTTTTTATATACCATGTGGGCTTTTCACGGGAATTTATGGGCTAAAGGGGATACTTTTTAGGGTACCTCCTATCTTAAAGCCCACCCGCTAGGAAACCGTTGCCCCGAGTGAGGAAGCCCAACCTATACTCAGACCGTGGACACGATTCGAACCCATGCGCTTGGAGACCCCTCGGACCCCAAAGCAAGCATGGTTCCACTGTACCACGGCGGCCCATACTAAAGAGACAATTTTTTTTTTATGTAATAGGGAACACCAGCCAAGGGCAAAAAAAAAAAAAAGATTAAAAAAAGGCCCATTGAGATACTGGTCCCCATAGAAGTTAAGTAGAAATATAGTAGGAAGGAGACTCTTAGGATGGTATACGAGTATTTTTTTTTTTCAATTCTAAATTTTTTTTGAAGAATGTATGTGTAGACAGATACATGCAGCGTTGTGTGAAGGAAGAGAGTTGTCTTTAGAGGGCAGGCTGTAAATGTCCCCTTGTGTTGTGAGGTACAAGACGATTTAAGATAAAAAAAAAAAAAAAGAAAACAGGATATTTTGCATTTATAGTTATGATTTAAAACAGACGAAATGAATGTAGCTACTGTACGTATATTGTTTTCGTTATTTCTTTCATTTGCTCTCCATTATTGCCCAGAGCCTTCGTTGCAATTAAGTGTGAAAGTGGTCTAGGGGCACACGAAAGAAAAAAAAAACTTGAAAAAATGCCCACTGAGGTGCTAAAGGAAGAAAATACATCCTTCCGAAAAAAAATCTATGCAAAAATAGAGAAGTGTCTTGAATTCTCTCTGTTACCTGTCTTGGATGTGGCCCAAACTGTAACTCACTCCTAAAACAAATAGTGTCTGAGTTTTAGCGTGGCACAGGTAGGCCTGCATTCACGGGCCTGCTAATTAACACCTACTGGAGGGGCGGGGACGGGGCGCGGAGGAGCAGGATCGGCACGCTTCATACGATCCAATTACTCCGACGGAAAAGTTCTTATTATTACCCAAATTTTTGTTTCCAGTAGTTGAAAAGAAGGCGATGCTCTTCTCTGTTCACGATTAAAACCTGGGTTACGATTTCATTTCACTCTCTCTCTCTCTCTCTCTCTCTCTCTCTCTCTCTCTCTCTCTCTCTCTCTCTCTCTCTCTCTCTCTCTCTCTCTCTCTCTCTCTCTCTCTCTCTCTCTCTCTCTCTCTCTCTTGATCACTTATAATTTTGTATCTTTTTATTCTTAGTTTTCATGCAATTTGAAGACGTTCATGATTGAATCTTTGTAACTGAATTTGAATTTAACTTCTTTATTACTTGCTTTCTACATTGATATTTGTGTTATGTCAGCAGAAATAATTGTAGAAAAACATTTCTGAATTCGCATTTTACTTAATAGCAAATTTGTCAAATTGAAACAAAATATCTTAAGATTGATCAGGCAAACAGACAGGCACATCAGTAGATAAACAGTGGTTGTGGCTTCCCTCATTGCAATACTAACAGAAAAAGAGACAGGCAGATAGGTACACAAATATATAGATTACCATGGATCGTGATCGGCATAACTTTTAGCAGTTAACTGATAAAGGGAACAAACTATTTAGCAAACACAAAACAGACAGACAAACAGGTAATCAGATGAAGTGGCTTAATTCCTCATGAAACAGGTAGAAGGACGGACATAACAAATGAATAGGCAGTGGTTCAGATTTTGTAGCTAAAAAGGTAAACGAAGATAGACAGGCAGGCAGACAAGCAGAAAGATGAACATTGACAAATTCTTAGGAAATAGAAAAATAGATAAATGTATACAGCATGACAACTTTTGAAACAGATGGATGGATAGCAAGATAGACAGACAGATGGACAGACAGATACACAGGTGGCTAACTCCTCGTAACAAGGACGGCGTGAGTTGGCTTAAACCTTTGCTAATTAGGGACGTCTTTAGACTCTGGCGCGATAAGACTCTGCACCGGACTCTGAAAGTGCAAGCCGCCACCGAACTTGGAATCCGGACCATGTTGATTATTCGAGATTTTAAACCCTTCTTTTCGTACTTTTTTGCCTTCATGATGGTGCTGCCTTCTTTCACTCCTTCCTCTCTCCCTTCCTTCCTTCCTTGATTCCTTCTTTCCCTCCTCATTCTTTTGTACCTTTAGCTTTGGGGATATTGGTGCTTCTTTCCTTCCTTTCTTCTTTCCTTTTTTTTTTCTTTCCTATTTTCATAACTTTCAATTTCATGATCCTGTCTCCTCCTTTCGGTCTTTCCATTGTGTTGTGCAAAAAATTCACAGGAGATGGTTTTCAGTTTTTCGTGTCGGTTTGTGTGTGTGTGTGTGTGTGTGTGTGTGTGTGTTTCACTGTTTGATTCACTGTTTGATCTGCTGCAGTCTCTGACGAGACAGCCAGACGTTACCCTACGGAACGAGCTCAGAGCTCATTATTTCCGATCTTCGGATAGGCCTGAGACCAGGCACACACCACACACCGGGGCAACAAGGTCAGAACTCCTCGATTTACATCCCGTACCTACTCACTGCTAGGTGAACAGGGGCTATACGTCAAAGGAGACACACCCAAATATCTCCACCCGGCCGGGGAATCGAACCCCGGTCCTTCTGACTTGTGAAGCCAGCGCTCTAACCACTGAGCTACTGGGCTGTGTGTGTGTGTGTGTGTGTGTGTGTGTGTGTGTGTGTGTGTGTGTGAATTTATTTGTTTACTCATTTATGCATCTAGCCAGAGAGACAGTCTTTCATGTTAATAATTGAAAGCGAAAGGCTCAAACAACACCAAGCATAATTATTACATCCATACACACATAGGTTATATGAACAAGTAAACTGCAATACATGTTTAAGTTGTATATCCCCAAAAGACACCGTCACCATAGTCTGCAAGCCACCGTAACATGCAAAGTATCTACGTAGTGTTGGTTCCCGCATCATTTACAATCTTGAACATCCATTACACTTGTCTTTACTTCTCCTTAAGCAATTCCTCCCCCTTTCCCCCGGCAGCTTTAGGCTTAGCGTCCTGAAGGGTTACGGTCCAAGTCTCTACAAGCATCTCACATGAAGGAGAAAGGAGGAAGAGGAGGAGGAGAATGGAGGAAGGGGTGAAGTCGTACATAACTCGCGTCTCAGCCTAAGAACGGTCGTGGGAAGGCGATCCTGCACGGTGAACGGTTCCTTGTGGGCGATACATGGCTTCTTTTATTGCGTGAAGGCACCTCACAGCCACACTTCATTTCACTCACTTCGTAAATTTCAGCCTCACGACCGCAAATTCCAGTCAGACGTAAATTTCCTCAAGGCTGTAAAATATCCCTCGCCTCCACCACCACCACCACCGCCGCCACCACTACAACCAGCCCCACCTACCGGCTGCAAATTTTCACTAACTTCAATTTCTGCTTTGGTTGTAAATTTCTTCGAGTATCCCCGCAAATTACCTCCCACCACCACCACCACCAGTCCTCCCTCCCTCCCTCTAGCCTTTCTTATAAATCCCTTGCAGTTACTCATACCACTTCATTCCAATACTCTACGACTTCTTTATATATCCACCCCTCCCACCTTTTCCCTTTTTTTTTTTTTACTTTTTCAAATTTTTACTATTACTCCTTTTAAGTTTTCTTTTCTAATTGCTTTCTTTTTTTCCTTTTCCGAGTGTTTTTTTTATATTTTCCCCCTTTCTCAAATTTTTCTTTTTTAATTCCTTTATTTCTCCTTGTATTGTTTTTTTCCTTTTCAGCCATTATTTTTTATTTCCCAATCTTTTCCTTTTTTTTTTACTTTTCTAAATTATTCTTCAAATTTTTCCATTCCTTTCTCGTAGAGGCGATTTTTTTTTTTGTTATTCTTCTTGTTTTTTACCTGACACATCTTACACTCCTCTGTTTTGTCCTACCTGGCACACCTGGGTTCGCTGCTAATTAAGGGATGGCGCCTTTCTTTTTCTCCGCCACAGTGATTAATTATTCGTGTGAAGGATATTTTTTGTTATTTTTGTTTAGGTGAATACGTGCTGCTCAGGCTTGGTATAAATATAATTGGTATAGTTTATCTTATGTAATATGCATGTGTCACGGAGCTGTGGATGGGTGGGTAGGTAGGTAGAGGTATGTGTGTGTGTGTGTGTGTGTGTGTGTGTGTGTGTGTGTGTGTGTGTGTGTGTGTGTGCGTGTGCGAGTTTGTTTTTATGGACGGTGCGTAATTCTGTGTGTAACGCATTTCTTGGTTTAATTAACAGTTTCATTAAGAACCTGCGGCTGATATATTGTGGGAGTTTAGCCTCCTGATATTGATGCTGAGAGAGAGAGAGAGAGAGAGAGAGAGAGAGAGAGAGAGAGAGAGAGAGAGAGAGAGAGAGAGAGAGAGAGAGAGAGAGAGAGAGAGAGAGAGAGAGAGAGAGAGAGAGAGAGAGAGAGAGAGAGAGAGAGAGAGAGAGAGAGAGAGAGAGAGAGAGAGAGAATACCATCATCACTGTTATTCATTAGTTTTTGAGTCACACACCGACATACATATCCCCTCAAAATCACACACTAGTTCATGTATTCCCTCCAAACCACACTCCAATGTATATTCCCTTCATAACTACACAAAACCACACACCGGCACATGCCTCACCTCATTAACACACACCAAAACACACATACCTCTCATAACCACACACCTAATTTGAGTCTGCTCACGACCCTATGCTTCTCCTTATTACCACACACCACATCACCTATCTATTCAAAACGAAAAACACGACACACACACACACACACACACACACACACACACACACACACACACACACACACACACACACACACACACACACACACACACACACACACACACACACACACACACACACACACACACACACACACACACACACACACACACACAGCTCCTGCACAGTACAGAGTTTCTGGATTCATGAAAACTTAGATTCTGGATGGCGAGGAGGCAGCAGCAGCAGCAGCAGCAGCAGTGGTAGTGGCAGTAAGTCCCGTGGTATATAACGTGGCATGAAAGGATCCGGCGGTGGGCGAATATTCCTAGCACGTATTCCTTCACAATGCAAGAAGGTAGGTGGGTCGCTGGCTGGGTGGTACGTACGTGAGTTAATTCAAAGTTCCATCGTTAACTATGAAATAACTGCAGCCAACCTGTGGACGACATGAGGCAGAAATTCCTTGGGATGTTAATTCATGCTAGCTGCGGGTATTGGCTGGATGCTGGGATCTTATTTCAGCTTTGCAGGTTAAGAATAGGTACTGTGCGAGATAAGAAGCCTTTATATATGTAGTTTTGTCGTACGTTTATTTTTCTTGCATAAAACGAATGATGCGTTTCTTAGAAGTCACTCAAGGGATGTAATGGGGAAGATGAGAAGGCTAGGAAGATATGAAGATTGGATAAATGTGGTTTTGTCTTAGACTCGCATTCAGAAGCACCTCTCTCTCACCATGACTATTTTCAAGAGTCACAAAGATTATTCGCGGGGTTTTCAATAATGCTTCTCCAGTTAATAATGTAGAAATCTTGTCACTATCTCTAGAACCATGAAAACACATTAAAAAATTCGTATTAATTAAATAAAACCTTTTGAAATAGTGGAGGTGAAGCTTTAGAGTCAGATTATTTTTCATGCTAGGGTGAATAGGAGGGATGTGGTTTCCTGAGGTCACTAGAGGGAGGAATGTGCTATTATGGATGATGCACAAATTGACATAACACTCAACTCACTGTACGATGAATGAAATACCATACGAAGACCAACTAAATATCCTGTACATAGAAGGACATTGGTGTTTATGGTTCTCTACACTGCCACCACCATTCCTAGCACTACTCTCGACCATTACAATCCTTTACCATCAACTACCATTATGCTTACCTATCGTTTGTTACAACAGTATTTCTACGTTACAAAGCTATCACTGTCACACTTTCATTTGCTATTAAAACCATCTTCTTAACAACAACAAGAAGAAACAACAACAACAACAACAACAACAACAACAACAACAACAACAACAACAACAACAACAACAATAATAACAACAACAGCAACAACAACAACAACAACAACAACAACTACAACTACTGCTACTACTACTACTACTACTGCAGCAATAACAGCAACAACAAGAACAACTACTACTACTATTACTACTACAGCAACAAGAACAACAAGAACAGCAACAACAGTAGCAGCAGCAGGAACAACAACAACAACAACAACAACAACAACAACAACAACTATTACTACTACTACTACTACTACTACTACTACTACTACTGCAATCTTTACCACATATGTAGATTGCTACTACTACTGTAACTCCTACCAGATGAACCGCCTACCACCACCACCACCACCACCACCACCACCACCACTACAACAACAACAACAACAACAACACTGACAGACGTAAATTCCGAAACAATTAATTCTGACCACCTCATCCCTCCCGCTTAGAATTCTCTCCTTCCTCCTAAATTACCTCCAGACCTCCACGTGAGGAGAATTATTTCCTTCTCGCGAAGTAATTTACCTCCAGTAATGAACAAGCGCATCACATCCTTGTTAGAGAGAGAGAGAGAGAGAGAGAGAGAGAGAGAGAGAGAGAGAGAGAGAGAGAGAGAGAGAGAGAGAGAGATTGTTCTACTTTCATGTGTAAAAAACAGTACAAGAATATTTACATTTGGGAGTGACATTCTATTTGAATATTTATGCAACTGAAAAAATAAAAAGCCATTCGAACAAAATAAGCAGAATATATTTTCAGGGTCGGTGTCTTTACAAGCGACGCAGGATGACTGAGTAATAAGGGCTCATGAATCTGCAAGAAAAAAAAAATGTACATAAGAGGATAAGAACATAAGGGAGGTTACATAAGGCAGCCAGTAGGCCTACACGTGGCTGCCCATGTAAAGCAATGTTCATATATTCATTCTAGTTCGGGGACGTATTAATAGATCGTCTTCATTACTGCCATAAAGGTAATGCTGGTTAATGCCCATTCTTTTCCCAGTAATGTAGACGAAAACATCTGAGTAAATAAATATATGGCATAATCAATGTTGTTTTATGTTCACGGAATCAATCATAGAGAAATTTCACTTGATAAAATAAATAATCAGATACTCAAAAATTACACAAGGAAAACATTAACAACATTACTTGCGTCACCACCAGTTTATAAAAGGAAGTAA
>NC_059291.1:27255819-27258319 GCF_017591435.1 Portunus trituberculatus
ACACACACACACACACACACACACACACACACACACACACACACACACACACACACACACACACACACACACACACACACACACACACACACACACACACACACACACACACACACACACACACACACACACACACACAGAGAGAGAGAGTTATCTTTCTCACCCCTGGATGGTTTGCTGTCAGCCCGCTTCAGTGCTTCTTAGAGACTGAAGCGCCCCACTCTCTCTCTCTCTCTCTCTCTCTCTCTCTCTCTCTCTCTCTCTCTCTTTCTGGGCCTTTCAACCTCCCAAGGACGGAATGAGGGATGGGACGAAATGAATAATCGAAGAAATTGAAGAGAGCGTACGTCTGGAAGACGCCGTGGAGCAAATCTGAAGATGGACTATAGAAAAATAATGTACGGGAAAGAATAGAACATAATATTTCCTCCACGAACCACCGCGCTCATTCACTTCCTTCATCAATCACTAATGCACACTGAGGCGTCACCACCACCACCACCACCACCACCACCACCACCACCACCACTACATCATCACATCGTAACAGCATCGCCACACAAAGAACTCCCACTTTTGTCTCCTCGTTTTATTATCATTATCATTATTATTATTATCATTAATAGTAGTAGTAGTAGTAGTAGTAGTAATAGTAGTAGTAGTAGTAGTAGTAGTAGTAGTAGTAGTAGTAGTAGTAGTAGTAGTAGTAGTAGTAGTAGTGGTAGCAGTAGCTCATAGCCTGGGATGAATTGATTAAGTGACGAAGGGTGGAAGAGAGAGAGAGAGAGAGAGAGAGAGAGAGAGAGAGAGAGAGAGAGAGAGAGAGAGAGAGAGAGAGAGAGAGAGAGAGAGAGAGAGAGAATAGGAGGAAGAAAAAGTGGAGAGGCAAAATAGTGATTGAAGGAATTGAATTTAAAAGGAAAAAAGACGAAGGTGAAAGAAATTTATATAAGGAAATGTGGGAAAGAAAAGAAAACCATGACAATAAACTCTCTCTCTCTCTCTCTCTCTCTCTCTCTCTCGAAATCCCTGTATCTGGTCAATATTCCCCTAAAAAGAAGTTATGCCGTTCTCTTTAATGCCCAGAAATCCTAAGGTTGCCCATAAATCGTTGCTGTGGAAAACGTAATGTAAAAATGTTTGAAAGGCGTTCGTAGGACAGGTGGACGAATAGTTAGTTGTCTTCATGTGTTTTTTAATTCGTCTTGCTTTAACAATTGCATTTTGTTTTGTGCCATCTTTTCTCTAGTGATTTTATTTATTTTTTTATTTCTTATTAATTTTTTCTTCTTATGTTTGGAACTTTTATAGTATGTGTGTGTGTGTGTGTGTGTGTGTGTGTGTGTGTGTGTGTGTGTGTGTGTGTGTGTGTGTGTGTGATTGCTTTGCTTTATTTTGATTTTTACCAACGTGTATTTTAGTTAAGCTTAATTAAGTAATGACATCATCCGTAATAATCTTTTCCTTAATTTTTATTTATTTATTGATTTCCCTATTTCTATAGTTGAACTTTTTTTTAATTATTTTCAAGTTGAGTAACGTGACCATGACTAGGCACACACAATTTACCTGACTAGTTATATTGATGCATAGAGTCAAGATGCTGAGAAATGAATTATAGGAGTCATTACTGATCACCATTATAACGCTGCTTTTGTTGTGAATACGTGCACGATATTTGGTAACGTTATGATTGATAAAACGATGTGTGCTTTATTAAGGTGACTTGTGAGCGTTGGCTTTATGCAGGACCTAATCCTATTTGCACGATATTTGCAAACGTTATGATAAAACTAGATGTTTGCTTTATAAAGGTTACTTGTTAATGTTGGCTCTATACAGGACCTAACCCTATGTGCTTATACCTTCCTGTATGTTGGTTGCTAAGTTTTGGACGAAATATGTATTCGTTTTTGTTCGTCCTTTTTTTTTTTTATTTGTATATGGTGTTTAAAAGATATGGAAAAGTAGTGGATATTTACAGATTTGTCTCTATATTCAGTGCCACAAAATACACGTTATTCCAATAGAAGGTGTAATTAAAAAGGGAGTCAATTTATTCCCCTGTTGGTATGATCTTCACATTCTTTGATAGGTTGGGAGTCAGAATAGCTCACGTTTTCATATAGCCTTTCATTTTTTTTTAAGGGTATGCAGTTCTAGATGATATGATTTTTTTTTTTGTAATTTCTCTTTCGTTGTTCACCGATATGCCTCTCTCTGCTTGTCTATCTATCTGTCTAACTGTCTGTCTGTCTGTCTGTCTGTCTATCTATCTGCCGGTTTGTATGTCTACCTGTCTGTTTGTCTCTCTGTCTGTCTGTCTATCTGTGTATCTGTCTGCTTTTGTTTGTTTTCTTATGTGTGTTTGTATGTCTATCTGCATGTTTGTAATCTCTCTCTCTCTCTCTCTCTCTCTCTCTCTCTCTCTCTCTCTCTCTCTCTCTCTCTCTCTCTATCGCGAATGAAGTCGGTGTAAAATAGACGTCCTGAGCCACCT
>NC_059291.1:27260819-27285819 GCF_017591435.1 Portunus trituberculatus
CTTCTTCTTCTTCTTCTATTTCTTTTTTCTTCTTGTTCTTCTTGTTCTTCTTGATCTTGTTTTTTGTTCTTCTTCAGATCGTTGAGTCCAAACCCTTGGGTTCATCGGCGATCAAAAATTAAAACAACAACGAACAAAAAGGTCAAGAATAAAAGTCTAAAGCAGGTCAGAGAGAGAGAGAGAGAGAGAGAGAGAGAGAGAGAGAGAGAGAGAGAGAGAGAGAGAGAGAGAGAGAGAAGAGAGAGAGAGAAGAGAGAGAGAGAAAACAACAAGTACTGTAGACATTACCTACCTACACAACCACCACCACGACCTCCATCGCAACACAGTCCTAATTTAGCAACTCATAACGACCTCCATAACTAACTGTTCCTCGCTTAATTACCTGCGCTCTCCTTCCCCATTCATCCCCTTAACCCCATAACCCCATAACCATCCTTTCCTTGCCCTTCCCTTAACCATATTTCCCGCCCCTCTTTCCCTTTACTCCTCCCTTACCCTCCGTTCCTCTCATGCTACTTCCCTCCCTTTCTCCCGTTTTCTGCACATCAAATAAAGTAATTAAGCCAAGGACTGGAGCGTGAAGGGTACCAAGCAAGACCCGAGACCGTTCATTATTCATTCATTGGCGCGGCGGAGAGGATGCGATGTCGTCTCCACTCACGTACGGTTACTGTGAGGAAGGGTGAGGGTGTATGTGGTGGGGGATGAGAGGTGATGGGACACAGCTACAGGGTTTGAAGAGGAGGACGGCAAGGATAAAGGAAAAATAGGTAAGCTTATGAGGAGTGTGTGTGTGTGTGTGTGTGTGTGTGTGTGTGTGTGTGTGTGTGTGTGTGTGTGTGTGTGTGTGTGTGTGTTTGTGTGTGTGTTTCACTGTTTGATCTGCTGCAGTCTCTGACGAGACAGCCAGACGTTACCCTACGGAGCGAGCTCAGAGCTCATTGTTTCCGATCTTCGGATAGGCCTGAGACCAGGCACACACCACACACCGGGACAACAAGGTCACAACTCCTCGATTTACATCCCGTACCTACTCACTGCTAGGTGAACAGGGGCTACATGTGTGTGTGTGTGTGTGTGTGTGTGTGTGTGTGTGTGTGTGTGTGTGTGTGTGTTTTGAATTTTGGAAAGAATAGATGTGAGTGAAGGAAGGAAAGAAGTGGGGTGTAAGATGAGGCTAGGTATCATGTATGTATGTATGTATGTATGTGCAGTATGGTTGTTTATTTGTTGTTATTGTTGTTGTTGTTGTCGTCGTTGTTACTACTACTACTACTACTACTACTACTACTACTACTACGAGAGAGAGAGAGAGAGAGAGAGAGAGAGAGAGAGAGAGAGAGAGAGAGAGAGAGAGAGAGAGAGAGGAGCCTTGTCCTCTTACTTTATCGTGCTTGATGTATGAAGGAATCGTCCTCGCTCTCATCTTCTTTCCTGTCCTCGCTGCTTCTCTCAAATCTGGCCGCTCATTTCCTGTGTGTCGCGACGCTGTCTTCATGGTGGGCATTGCATGTAATTGGAGGTCACTGAGCAGCGGAGTGAGTCTGAAGGGAGGCGTGGTGGCATCCCCTTGTTGTCACCGTGGCTGTCTTGTTGGTATTTGCCCTCGTCAGAATACGTGGTGTGTTGGCAGAGAGAGAGAGAGAGAGAGAGAGAGAGAGAGAGAGAGAGAGAGAGAGAGAGGGGGCCGTGTGGCGGAAAGATGCACACACACACACACACACACACACACACACACACACACACACACACACACACACACGTAATATATCCTCACATGCCGCAAAGTCTGTTTGCCCCGCTAGTGAGTTTTGTTCCTATACTTATTTTCTGGCGGCGTGACAATCAAAACATCTGACATCTGTGACTCCCTCCCTCCCGAAGACCCGCGACAGATAAGCGAGAAAGGTTGGAGTTCGTGGTGGGCCGTCCCGAGTCTCTCCCTTCCTCCAGCGGGGTTATCACAAAGTTTCCTCCATCTCTCCCTCTTTTCTCTGGGTCGCAGCCACCGGGCGAGCGAAACAGAGTGGCAGGAGTGAGCGGTCCTCTCCGAATCTTTGTGTTGACAGGGATAAAAAGAATGAATTGAGCAATTTTCCGTGTGAGATTTCTTCCTGTCTGACCAGCGCTGGGGTCGTGTGTAGGAACGCGGCTAGAGGGGAAGGAGTCACGGGGAGGGAGAGTGGAGGGGTAAGGGTTATCGTGGCACTAGGATCGGAGGATGGTGAAACGGGGACTGGGAATAACGAAGGGAAATGTGTATAGGGAAAATTAGTTGTGCTGTAATGCAATGTGTTATTTGGTAACTGCTGTAGAGGTTGTGATGTGCTGTTTTGTATGCTGTGAGTGTGTTTATTAGGCTTCAGGGGCTATGAGTGCTGGGTTTTTTTAAGGAGGCAAGTGATGGCGCTGCTGTGCTGTGAGAAAGCAGCGGGTAAAACTATATAGTGCTGTGTTCTGAATAGGTTTCTTGAAGTATGAAGGTGTGGTGACTGCTGTGTCATGGGGAAAAAGAAGTTGCTGCGAATGCTGTGTTGGAAGGCGATTTTTGCAGCAGTGTCTTGCGTTGTATTGTTGAGAATTATGCTGCGCTGTGCTGTGGTGTAGGAAGGAAGGCTGCGGCAGGTGGTCCACGCTGGAGACGCAGGTGCTGAGCGGGAACTTTGGGACAACTTTGCAGACCTTGCAGGAGTGGTGACATGAGGTCCTGATGCCAGCCTTGCAGTGGGTGCGTGTTGGCCTCAAGGGAAGTTTTATGTTTTTTTTTTTTTGTTTCACTTATTCATTTTCTTCTCACTCGTGTCATCCTCCCACAATGCATCAGGGTCGTAAGAAATAGTTCAGTGTGTGCGAAGAGGGTTAACTGCCGAGTGGTGGAAGTGTGTGTGTGTTCTGACTCGCAGTGTTATAGTTATTGTTGTTTCAGTCTTATGTTCAGCGCCATATGAATCGCTTATGGCGCTAAGAACAATCAGTATCTGTTGAGGATGGAATGGCTTGCAAATAGTGACTTCCAAGAGAGAGAGAGAGAGAGAGAGAGAGAGAGAGGAGAGGAGAGGGAGAGGGAGAAAGAGCGCATCTTTGCAGTCTTCATATAAACCGTAGCTATGACGAAATTACATGTATATATATCCAAGCGTTGCACACAATAGTACAATGGCAACATGAAGCCGATAAACTCCTGATGAAAGGATACAACCAACGCAAGAATACAAAAGGAATAACGAACAAGATATAGTAACAATTAACTAGGCAGCGAGATACAGAGCCCAAAACACACACACACACACACACACACACACACACACACACACACACACACACACACACACACACACACACGAGAGAGCAGTGTTAGGTTGTAGGGTGAAGCAAGTCTCAACCAATCTGGAAAGAGGAGTGAAGCAGGGTGAGATCGATTTGCATAATGTGGTAAGTAACCCGGCATAGCGGCCTGAATAAGACAGATAGAAAGAAAATTGGTTCTGTGTCTAAATCGTATAAACGAGACCTGTCAAGTGTGTTTACGTTGTTATAATTAACTGGGAACGATTTTTGTCTGGCGCTTCTTCAGTCTGGGAGGGAGTGAGAGAAGGAAGGAGGCAGTGAAAGAGGAATGTTGATTGTGTGTTGGGACTAGAGGAGAGTAGGAGTGGAGAGTAGAAAGGATAAATGACGGAGGAAGAAATAAAAGATGGTTTGTTATGAGCAGGTTTTGGGATAAAGCAATTGCTGAAAAGGAATTTAAAGGGAACGTGAAAGAAGAGACAAGGAACAGGAAATATATATCTTTTTATATTTTAAAAAGATGAAGGAATAAATCAATATATTTCGATAAAGAAAAAATAGAAAATTAGATGAAAAAGAAAAAAAATAACATGTTCCCAATCAGTCATTTGAACAAAAAGTATATAGTTACCTTTTATGCTTGAATTGGCATTTCATCATGTTGTATAGTTATAGTATCCTGCTGTACAGACAAAGGATGAGGAATTCTGCCTTTACGCAAAAATATAAAGTAAATAAAATAAATTGATAAAATGAAATGAATAAATAAGTAAATCCACGGCTCAGGACAGCAGTTTTGATTGGAGACGTTGATTTAATTGATTTAACCTACTCTGCCCTACTTTACCTATCCATTCACCTACTTGCCTTACTGACTCTCCCTCACTGTCTACCTTACTTGTTTGCTCTGTCTCCCTGTTCCTACTAATTCTACTTATGTACCTACTTAATATTACTTACTACATAGTTTAATTATCTAACGTACATGCTCTCTCTCTCTCTCTCTCTCTCTCTCTCTCTCTCTCTCTCTCTCTCTCTCTCTCTCTCTCTCTCTCTCTCTCTCTCTTTTCTTAATTTCCGTTCTTGATTATTATTGCGTCCCTTTTTGTCTTCCTTACTTATTATGTCACCCTTCTTTTCTTGTCTTTCCTCTCCCACCCTTTCTTTTCATTTATTACCCTATTTTCAAACTGTTCCTTCTTCTTACCTACTCTAATCTCTTCCTTGTCCTTTTCCTTACTCTATTTCTTTCCCCCCTTTAAACGAGTTTCTCTTTCTCTTTCCCCGTCCTTCCCTTCATCTTCTCCACAGTACAAGCGTTGCCAGACCGCCACCTCGAGGACACTTCACACACAGCTGCAGACCATTAGGCGTGTGGAGGGTTGAACGCTCATCTGCATTTGGCAACACTATTTAGGCTTCGTTGGCATTCTCTTAGGTATCTTTTCTGCTCTCTCTCTCTCTCTCTCTCTCTCTCTCTCTCTCTCTCTCTCTCTATCTGTGTTTCTTCTGTTACATGTTCTTTTTCTCTTTCTCTGTGTCTTAAGTTCATTTTCTCGCATCTTTTCAAATTCTTTCCTTATTTTTTCTTAGTTGCTCTCCATCTGTTATGTATTTTTTTTTTCCTGGAGACGAATGCTCAGTATATTGATAGACGTAATTTATCCACTACTTGTGTTTGGAGATGTGGGAGGGAAACAAACCTATAAAAAGTCAAAGAATGCATGCCTACGAAAGAAAAGAACAGAAAACTCGAAAAGGAGAGTGGATGATAAGAAGTATTACAGCATGAAGGAAAAAAGGAGAGAAAAAATGGGGAAGAGAGGGGACGAAATGAAAGGAGATGAAATATTGGAAGAGGGAAGAGGAAATGAAAATGAAGAAAAAGTAGAGTGGAAGAGATACAGGACAGAATGAGATAAAACATTATTAGTTGATAAAAGAAAAAAAAAGAAAAAAACGGAAAAATGAGAAACACATAAAACAGAAAACAAGAAGAAAGTAGAGAAGAATACGAGACAGGAAAATGAAAAAAAGGTACGTCGATGGCAAAGAGGTGAAGCGACACGAAAGCAGGGAAATAGCAGCAGAGAAAGGAGAAGGAAACAGAGGAGTGAAGACAAGAGAAATAGGAGAGAAAGTGTCAAATAAAGGCAAGACAGCGCTGATACTTGGCGGATTTAAGGAGAGAGAGAGAGAGAGAGAGAGAGAGAGAGAGAGAGAGAGAGAGAGAGAGAGAGAGAGAGAGAGAGAGAGAGAGAGAGAGACGTCCTTTGATTTTATTTAACTTAGATCTGACCCAACTATGAAAGTTTATCTTTAATCTTTATTCCTAACGCGATCTTCCAAAGTCCACCTCCTCTTTCTCTTTTTCTCTTTATTTTTCGTAATTAATGAAAAAAATCCCATATGCGTCTTTTTCTTATCCTGATTCTCTCTCTCTCTCTCTCTCTCTCTCTCTCTCTCTCTCTCTCTCTCTCTCTCTCTCTCTCTCTCTCTCTCTCTCTCTCTCTCTCTCTCTCCAGTGACCAAATCAAGGCAGGAAAGAAGAGAGAGAAGTGGTTCAGAAGTTGGATTTAATGTGTGTGTGTGTGTGTGTGTGTGTGTGTGTGTGTGTGTGTGTGTGTGTGTGTGTGTGTGTGTGTAATTCACTGTTTGATCTGCTGCAGTCTCTGACGAGACAGTCAGACGTTACCCTACGGAACGAGCTCAGAGCTCATTATTTCCGATCTTGGGATAGGTCTGAGACCAGGCACACACCACACACCGGGACAGCAAGGTCACAACTCCTCGATTTACATCCCGTACCTACTCACTGCTAGGTGAACAGGGGCTACACGTGAAAGGAGACACAAACAAATATCTCCATCCGGCCGGGGAATCGAACCCCGGTCATCTGGCTTGTGAAGCCAGCGCTCTAACCACTGAGCTACCGGGCCGTGTGTGTGTGTATGTGTGTGTGTGTGTGTGTGTGTGTGTGTGTGTGTGTGTGTGTGTGTGTGTGTGTAATTCACCTCGGTCGTCTGCTGATCACCCAACCAGTCTTCCCCATCACGGAGCGAGCTCAGAGCTCATAGACCGATCTTCGGGTAGGACAGACCACAACACACAACACACACCGGGAAAGCGAGGCCACAACCCCTCGAGTTACATCCCGTACCTATTTACTGCTAGGTGAACAGGGGCTACACATTAAGAGGCTTGCCCATTTGCCTCGCCGCCTCCGGGACTCGAACCCGGACCCTCTCGATTGTGAGTCGAGAGAAATTAGAATAAATAATTGGAAATAAAGGAAAGCAGATAAATAGAGGTAAGAAAGTGACGAGGAAGAAGAGATCCCAAGAATGTGATAATAAAGAGAGAGAGAGAGAGAGAGAGAGAGAGAGAGAGAGAGAGAGAGAGAGAGAGAGAGAGAGAGAGAGAGAGAGAGGTCATGTGGCCACTTAGTTTTCCTTCATTTCTCTCACGCGCCTCCAGTATATCTCCAGATTTTCTTAAGGAGGTGGAGAAGGAGGAGGTAAAGAAGGAGGAGAAAGGGGAGGAAAAAAATAGAAGCGAGGAAGTAATATTTGAGAAGAGAAGACCGTCGGAGGAATTAGAATAAAGAATTGGAAATAAAGGAAAACAGATAAATAAAGGAAAGAAAGTGACGAGGAAGAAGAGATCCTAAGAATGTGATAATAAAGAGAGAGAGAGAGAGAGAGAGAGAGAGAGAGAGAGAGAGAGAGAGAGAGAGAGAGAGAGAGAGAGAGAGAGAGAGAGAGAGAGAGAGAGAGAGAGAGAGAGAGAGAGAGAGAGAGAGAGAGAGAGAGTTTGGTTTAGTTTATAAAGCTTCATATAAAAACGACCAAAACAAAGGAATAAGTAATAATAAGTAACATTTTTTAATTTTTTTTTTCAATTTTGCACTACGTTTTTTCTCCTCCTTTTTCTCCTCCTTCTCCTCCTCCTCCTCCTCCTTCTCCTTCTCCTTCTCCTTCTCCTTCTCCTTCTCCTTCTCCTCCTCCTCCTCTTCCTCCTCTCCTTTTCTCAATCGTGGATTCGTGATGGGAATATTATTTCTTTACGATTTTAGTTGAACTTGCAAAAAAAATACGAAGAAAAAAGATCAGGAACTGAGTGAGATAAGAAAGTTTTGAAAGAAAGATAGAGAAATGAAGTGAGAGGGGATGGGGATGGGAGGAAAGAGGAAAGAAGATGATGCTGGCTAGAAACCCACATCAGTTGAAGCCACATGGAGAATAGGATGCGAAAGTGATTGGATAGACAGATAGATAGATAGTCAGATAGATTCATTGATTGATTAAATGGTGGAAATATAGATTGATGTGGTTTAATACAGGAATGATGTGTTTTTTATTTATTTTTTTATTTTTATCCTATTGTTTTATTTACGTGTTTTTTTTTTCATTCATACTATAGAAGTCGAATTATTGTACTGAATGTTTACTTTCTAATTTATTCTATTTTGTTCATTTACGTATTCATTTATTTGTTTCATTTTACTATCCCCAGATACATATTAATACCAGGACTCCCAGTTACCACCACCACCATCACCACCACCATCACCACCACCATCTTACATTCCACTACTGTTCTTCACCACCACTATTATTCCACACCACCACTAACCACCATTCCCGAGCACCAATTACATCACCATCCATCACCACCACCACCCCGACCAGATCGATAAGTAGCCCAAACGTCTGACATAAACAAGCAGAGAGTAACAACCGATGCAGATATGGTCGTTCCAACACCTGCTTGCCGTGGATTCAGGGGCAATAATGAGCCAATGAATATCGCCATTCTATCAGGTGCCGAGATACTGCCGGCAGGAGTCTGTATCAGCAGGGCGCCCACTATCTTCCTCCCGCCTGTGTTCCGGCCACGCGTTATCTCTCGCCACAAAGTTATCGTTAATGGTTCTCTGTGGTGATTTAGTGCAATTGGCCCTTTTCACTTGCGGTAGTTTACGTTGTAGTCATAATTTTTGTCCTTTGGTTTATGAGGAAAGGGTGCACACGTTAAATCATGTTTGCTCCACGTTGTCGCTTTCTCTCAAGTTCTTCTCGATGTGGCGAAAGGCAGTCGTTTGATCATCTCTGCTGTAAGTTGTTTTCATCTTTATCCGTCTCGTTATCATTAAAAGAAACCCACTCATTTCATCATCCTTGCTCTATTCTGCTATAGTCAACGCTCTATATTGTCACCTTTCCCCCCCTTTCCTCTCTTCGTATTTCCATGACGAGACAGTTTTGATTGTTGTATTGTGTAACCATCACTATGCTCTCCACACTCCTTTTGTTCATCCCCCTACGATAAATGATTCTCCCTTTGTTGTTTCTGATTTAAAATTTTAATTTCTTATCACCTTAATAATATTTTCTTTTTTTCCTTGTCACAATCCAAATAACTATGTATAAGGCTAAGTGGAGACGGAAAGGAGGAATGAAGGAAGGGAAAAGGGAAGCGAGTAAAAGAGGAAATGTAAGAAAGGAAAGGTTACTCTGGTACTAAGTAAACACCGATTCTATGGGCAACGCCATATGTGGAGAGAGAGAGAGAGAGAGAGAGAGAGAGAGAGAGAGAGAGAGAGAGAGAGAGAGAGAGAGAGAGAGAGAGAGAGAGAGAGAGAGAGAGAGAGAGAGAGAGAGAGAGAGAGAGAGAGAGAGAGAGAGAGAGAGAGAGAGAGAGAGAGAGAGAGAGAGAGAGAGAGAGAGAGAGAGAGACCTTCATACACGCCCATTACCAGACCACGCCCATATTCTGACACGATAAGACGGGAGAGGCAAGGTGGGCGTGGAGGAAACGTTGAACTTGTATTAGAAATTTGTGAGAGGGGCGGGTCTTAGCGGGGTGGGGCTGGGCGAGGCAGAACAGAACAGAGCAGGGCAGGGTGGGGTTGTAATAGTGAGGGGAGATGAGGCGTGGTTAGTCCCGCGGTGGCGTAACGTTGGGCGATGTGTATTCATTTAGGTGTCAGGAGGATTAAGGCCCGTCATGTCTCCTCATTAGCAGGTGTGGGGGTCGCTGCCAGGTGAATGGTTGGGGGAGGGGTGGAGGGAAATTAGAAGGGATTCATCTTAGATATATAGAAGTAGCCGGGGCGGATGGCTGACTAACTCCCTGGTTGGCTGACTCTAAGTTGACTGACTGGCTTGGTGATAGACTGATTGACTCTCTCTCTCTCTCTCTCTCTCTCTCTCTCTCTCTCTCTCTCTCTCTCTCTCTCTCTCTCTCTCTCTCTCTCTCTCTCTCTCTCACGTAATTTCTGCTGTTCATTATGCCTACGTGAGTTTCCTTATGAAGGTTTACTAAACGAAATAACATCAAACCAAACCCCCACAAGAAGTGTATCAAGGGTTCATTATAAAAAATGGCCTACCCACTGAGGAGAAAATGGGGAAAAAGGGGAAGACTTGGTGTCCACTGATATAAAGATTCACATTAATGGTTCTTTTTTGCTCTTCCTCTTCTTTATAACTCTTAACACAACAAGAGAGAGAGAGAGAGAGAGAGAGAGAGAGAGAGAGAGAGAGAGAGAGATAGAGATAGAGAGAGAGAGAGAGAGAGTAAACAGTATTGGTGGGTTGGTTGTAAACAAAGCTTTGAATAGAGAGACAAATGACTTGGGAAACTCTCGACCCCCTACGATACTCTTCATAATGGGACGCGCCTTAGGGGCAGAGAGAGAGAGAGAGAGAGAGAGAGAGAGAGAGAGAGAGAGAGAGAGAGAGAGAGAGAGAGAGAGAGAGAGAGAGAGAGAGAGAGAGAGAGAGAGAGAGAGAGAGAGAGAGAGAGAGAGAGAGAGAGAGAGAGAGAGAGAGAGAGAGAGAGAGAGAGAGAGAGAGAGAGAGAGAGAGAGAGAGAGAGAGAGAGAGAGAGAGAGAGAGAGAGAGAGAGAGAGAGAGAGAGAGAGAGAGAGAGAGAGAGAGAGAGAGAGAGAGAGAGAGAGAGAGAGAGAGAGAGAGAGAGAGAGAGAGAGAGAGAGAGAGAGAGAGAGAGAGAGAGAGAGAGAGAGAGAGAGAGAGAGAGAGAGAGAGAGAGAGAGAGAGAGAGAGAATAAATAAACAAGCATGGGATTCTGACTGACTAGTGGTAAGATAACTGTGACTGGCTTAGTGGTGGTAGTGGAGATGGTGGTGGTGGTGACTGTTGGTAGTAGAGGGAGGGAGAACTCAGAGGACCAAACGCAGAGGCCTCATCCTGGCAGTGTTTACATGTGGCTGAGTATCTTGATGAATAGTGAGTCGCTCCAGGCGGCCACTGCTGGTATGCTGTGGGGAGAGGTGAGGCTGGACTATTAGGAGCAGTGGAGAGAGAGGTACTGCGGAAGGAAGGGGAGCTGCTGTTTGAGGGAGAGGGAACCACAGGAGACGGTGAATTAGGTGAGGTGTGAGAATGAGTGATGGTTTACAAGGGGAAGAAGAGGATGCACGTGTACCTGATGTGGAAAGGAAGGGAACAAAATGTAAAGTTTACAAGTAGTTTGTATGTTCGTATAGGAGGAAGGAGGAAAGGGTGAGATGCGACGTTGGTTTGATCGATAAAAGCATACGAAAGTGAGTTTGTTTTTTGCAGTCGCTGAGTTGTTGTGAGTGATGTTTGTTTGGAGTGACAGAGTTTCGTCATTCGTAGCATTACACGTTACATAAGTAGGAAGTGTGTTTTGTGTGTTTCAGTATTGCTATTATCATTATCATTATTGCTATTATTATCGTTATCATGAATATTATTATTGTCATTATAATTATCATCGTCATTATTATCATCATTATCATAGATATTGCAATGCTGTAGGTGGTGGTGGTGGTGGTGGTGGTGGTGGTGGTCCTATCAGGGGTTCAACACGGTGCATCACGTAATCGCAGCCGTTACAGCCACGATCTTAACAACAAACCTTGCCATGTACACTCGAACACGAACTTCTACCTCTTTAAAGTCTTCAGAATCTCTCATATAGAGGTTTCGATCCGCTTAAATATTGTATTCCGGGACTTTGAGACCCTCTTGCTGGCTGGAGGAAACGATAATCGGAGCCTAAATTGCGAACGTGGAAGTCCGATTAAGGAGTCCTCATTGGCTAATCTAAAACCAATTTACTCAATCACAACACAGCATCAAACTCTTCGCTAACTCCCTTTAATATCTTCTGGGAGGTGGGAAGAGGGACAGGGCGGGATGAAGGGGTGGAAAACTAAGACAGTGAAGATTCTCGTAGGAGCTTTGGTTAGCTAAGGTGCAAAGATCGACCTGGAGAGATGGAAACCAATCCCTGGCGAAAGAATAAGGGTTAGATTAGGTGGGAAGATAAAAAAGATGTGGAGCGATAAGGAAAGCTGAAGTTTTGGAGCGGAAGATTAGGTTATGTTAGGTTAGGTGGGAAGATGAGAGAGAGACTGAATAGGGTTGGAGAAAGGATGAAGGAAAGACACTAGAAAGCGTAGGGAACATATTTGAGGATGGATCATGGACAGGTAGGAGAGAGGAGAAGCGCTGCAGGTGAGGTAAGAGACTGGAACAAGCATAGATCCATCACAAATTAGAACTTCAGGGGTTTGACATTGTTTCATATCCTTTGTAATTCTTTCTTTCTGTAACCTGACTAAGGGATTAAGGGACCATCGCCACCATCAGCCCATAAGCTCGACCACTCACCACTGTTCGCCATAACTTTCACCCACCGCCACAGATTGCACAAGTTACCCTCTTCAGTTAGACATAAGAATGAGAGAGAACGGAAGTGATGCAAAACTCTGTGTGTGTGTGTGTGTGTGTGTGTGTGTGTGTGTGTGTGTGTGTGTGTGTGCAAAACTCTGTGTGTGTGTGTGTGTGTGTGTGTGTGTGTGTGTGTGTGTGTGTGTGTGTGTGTGTGTGTGTGTGTGCGTGTTTATGACATAAATAAAATAAACAAATGCTTCATGATGTGTATGCAGGTGGAATATAAACACTGTGGAACTCTGTGTGTGTGTGTGTGTGTGTGTGTGTGTGTGTGTGTGTGTGTGTGTGTGTGTGTGTGTGTGTGTGTGTAATTCACCACCACCACCACCACCATCACCACCACCACGGTCGTTTGCTGGTCCCCCAGCCAGCCTTCCCCGTTACGGAGCGAACTCAGAGCTGAGACCACAACACACTCCACACACCGGGAAAGCGAGGCCACAACCCCTCGAGTTACATCTCGTACCTATTTACTGCTAGGTGAACAGGGCCTACACATTCACAGGCTTGCCCATTTGCCTCGCCGCTTCCAGGGACTCGAATCCTGGCCCTCTCGGTTGTGAGCCGAGCGTGCTAACCATTACATTACGCGGTGTGTGTGTGTGTGTGTGTGTGTGTGTGTGTGTGTGTGTGTGTGTGTGTGTGTGTGTGTGTGTGTGTGTGTGTGTGTGTGTGTGACAGTTGGTCCCCAAATCAGTTGGTCCCCGAACTTGTTCATTCTCGCTATGTGAGTCAGTTGTGTGTGTGTGTGTGTGTGTGTGTGTGTGTGTGTGTGTGTGTGTGTGTGTGTGTGTGTGTGTGTGCTATTTATGTTTCATATTATGGTGGTCGATTTAACGTGTATAAACTTGAAATACAGAAGGCAAAGTAAACGAATAACTATAAAATAGAACTACGAACTGCGTATCCTCTGCATAATGTATAACCTCACATCCGTGTAAATCCTCAGCCAGGTCATTGACAAATGGTGAAAAGAATCAAGTCTAATATTCATCACTGGGGGACTCTCTACTTGATGAGTGCAGTTATGGACGTGGTGTTATTCATTTTTGCTTTCTGCTTTCTGTTATCTAAATAGTCTTAGAACCAAAATGTATCGCCCTCGTTAGTTTTCTATTTAAAATATTATGATTTACAATATCGAAAGCTTTCGATAGATCGCACAGTGTCAGCAGAGATATGTTCTTTTCCTCTAACACAGTGTTATTGTAAAGTTTATTTGTAAGAGTAGTTAGGGCTGTATCTGTGAATAATTTTTGCCTGAAGCCGAATTGAGTATTGGAGAGGTGTTTGTTGGTCTCAAGGACGGCAGATAGTTGTTGGACCACAATTTTTCCGATAATTTTTGAGAAAATGGGTAGCAGCGATATTGGGCAATAATTTCTTGCATCATTCTTGTCTCCATTTTTAAAGATTGTTATGACGGTGGCCTGTTTCCATATGGTGGGGGACCTTCCTGTAACTGTTCATGTCTTTATGATCGTAGTAATATACGATTAGTAACTGGGAGTGAGTTTTCGATAAATCGTAGCGCAATACCATCTGAGGCGGCTGAGTTCTCACTTGAAACTCCTGCACCTCCGATATTCTTGGATGAAACTCAGCCTCCACCTCTGAGACTCTCACAACAAAAGCCTCGAGGACAAGAGAATTTCCACACTTTGCCAAAACTGTATAGGGAAAGCAGGGACAGTCTCTACACAAACTATAGTCCGTCTATAGCAGTGGTTCCAAACCTTTTGGCACTCGCGACCCCTTACCTAAAAGTTTGAAACCCTTGTGACCCCCACCTTATGGCTTACTATCACAGGCACACATACTTACATCTATAATATCACCTAATGACATTGAACTAATGTAGCACACGTTTTGTTTTGCACCAAAAAAAAAAAAAAAAAAAAATGTTAGAGCATAAAACATGTAATTGAGATGAAATTAGCATTATCCCAAGCTACTTCTGGCAAGGCTACGCGACCCCCTGCCAAGGCTTCGCGAAGCCCCCAGGAGGTCGCGACCCACCGGGAACACCCTGGTCTTAGCTACCATCACGTCACTCGCCACTAGCGTCCATTCACTGAAAAGGTTAACCTGATTAGTACGTAGTAATAGTAGTAGAAGTAGTAGTAGTAGTAGAATAAGTGTAGTAGTACTTATAGTAGCAGTAGTAGTAATAATAGTAGTAGTAGTACTGGCAGTAGTAGTAGTAGTAGTAGTAGTAGTAGTAGTAGTAGTAGTAGTAGCAACAGTAGTAGTAGTAGTAGTAGTAGCACCAGTGGTAATGGTAGCACAAGTAGTGGTTGTAGCAGTAGTTGTAATACTATTATTTTTATTATTATTATTATTATTATTATTATTATTACTACTTTTGTTATTATTATTATTATTATTATTATTATTATTGTTAGTAGTAGTAGTACTATAGCAGTAGTAGTAGTAGTAGTAACAGTAGTAGTTGTGTGTTTAGGTTAGGTGTATACGTGTATTAAGACACGTGTAAAAAGACACCTGTGTGTGTGTAATTCACTGATTGATCTGCTGCAGTCTCTGACGTGTGTGTGTGCGTGTGTGTGTGTGTGTAATTCACCACAGTCGTCTGCTGGTCACACAGCCAGTCTTCCCCATTACGGAGCAAGCTCAGAGCTCATAGACCGATCTTCGAGTAGTACTGAGACCCCACACACTCCACACACCGGGAAAGCGTGGCCACAACCCCTTGAGTTACATTCCGTAACTACTTGCTGCCAGGTGAACAGGGGGTACATATTAAGAGGCTTGCCCGTTTGCCTCGCCGCTTTCCGGGACTCGAACCCGGGCCCTCTCGATCGTGAGTCGAGCGTGCTAACCACTACGCTATAAAACGCGGTGTGTGTGAATGTGAATTTCCACACTTTGCCAAAACTGTATAGGGAAAGCAGGGAAAGTCGTCACTTGTACACAAGATATAGTCCGTCTATAGCAGTGGTTCCCAACCATTTGGCATTCCGACCCCTTACCCAAAAGTGTGTGTGTGTGTGTGTGTGTGTGTGTGTGTGTGTGTGTGTGTGTGTGTGTGTGTGTGTGTGTGTGTGTGTGTGTGTGTGTGTGTGTGTGTGTGTGTGTGTGTGTGTGTGTGTGTGTGTGTGTGTGTGTGTGTGTGTGTGTGTGTGTGTGTGTGTGTGTGTGTGTGTGTGTGTGTGTGTGTGTGTGTGTGTGTGTGTGTGTGTGTGTGTGTGTGTGTGTGTGTGTGTGTGTGTGTGTGTGTGTGTGTGTGTGTGTGTGTGTGTGTGTGTGTGTGTGTGTGTGTGTGTGTGTGTGTGTGTGTGTGTGTGTGTGTGTGTGTGTGTGTGTGTGTGTGTGTGTGTGTGTGTGTGTGTGTGTGTGTGTGTGTGTGTGTGTGTGTGTGTGTGTGCAGCTGCCACTGCCGACACCCCCTCCCTTCCAAGCCTTTCTTTCGTATGCGCACAGGTGCTGGGAAGAAATTTAAATAAAACACTTGGAAGAAGCAAAGCAGCAATAGCGCAAGGAGCTGCCATTTGCGCCTTGACTGAATTAAATGAAGCAGTCAGTCGTGAACAGTCAGTCGAACTTTAATGTACCGTACTACGGATTACTTCCAACACAGATAACAGTAGATCTGGATTTGACACGGCCAACGGTTTAGCCAACGGACAGTCACTCAAGTCACTCGGTTCAAGTCAGTCGTGCTAGGGATACCGCTGCAGCCAAGAGTGAGGGGTTATAATTGTTACGTGCATGTTCAGGCATTTTGACATCTGTAGAGACAATGAAACAGTGAAATGTGAATGCTGTTAAAAGAGTTTTTTGTCCAACAATGGATTTACAGTGAAAGTGTGAAGAGCTTGTGTCGAGGCTCACATGAAAATAATATTATGCGCGTGCGTGATGCAGTCGCTAGTGATGTCACTGTGCAGTGAGTAATGAAGTACAGTGAGGTGAATAAGGAGTGAACATTGTGAGTGGTGTAATGCACACAGATTTAACATTGTGAGTGGTGTATCCAACCGTGACGTGTGTAGGGTGACGCTGAGTGTTGTATGCGGAGTAATAAGTCAGTGGTACAGTGGAGAAGAACTGCTAGTGGTGACTTGAGGCGTACAATGTGAAACACTACAGTGAAATATAATGAGAGGTCACACAAAATGGCAGAGTGAGAGGCTGTAACTGGGACGTAATCCGAGACGCGTGCAACTGGTGGCAATGACTGCAGTTATGACATCTGGTGCCATATAGATAGTCAGTTTGGGAAAAGATAGTGACACTGGTGAAGAACAGTGACATGTTATTGACATCACTGTGACGTGGAAGTGTACTGTGGAGTGCTGTTAAGTGTTAAACTCACCTGATTACTAACGTGACTGCAACAAACCGATGAATGATTAATAGTGACTAGAATGGTAGGAAACAATGCCTAGGCAGTGACTGATAGTAACTACTGCGATATATTTCTTCGCGTTAATGATGTAAAAAATAAAGCCCGCCTACGCGCTTTGTAAATAGTCTTCCTAAAAAAAAAGAAAAGTTGCATTTTTGTTAATGAAATTATATAGAGTACGCTAGTGCAACATCTGTGACATATATAAGGGTTGGGATAGTAAGACACCAACAGTGATGTCCACGCCAAGCGCAAACCTGGTGTCGCCACAGGAGGTAACACACGGTCACAGAGTGATGACAAGAGGCGTAAACTCACAGGTGTGAAGAGATGAGCAAGTGGACAGCCAAAATCATGTAAAGTAATTTATAATTGATACAAAACTTGCATTTTGTGTTTGAAATACAGCTGTAAGCTTAAAGTTGTATTTAAACATCCACCTGGTAATATACAAATTCTCGTATTTGACTCTTATAACTGAGCGGTACAATGAATGACACGGTTGTATGGATTTAGATATCACTTTCAGGCATTGAATTAAACACAGTTAGCTTGCTTCATAGTGATCTTCATAGATTCATGTTGGCTAGGAGCTGAGATTTCGAGGTTTGAAATTTAAGGTCCGTTCTCCGGCTCTGCAGCGCGGCGATTTTCGTGTCAAATCCAGATCTATTGTTATCTGAGCTTCCAACTATCACTACAGTCCAGCACACTTCAGTAACCTCGCATGATAGTTACACAGCTGTCATGCGTAGATTACTTGTGAATGCATCGGGAGTAGAGTAACTCCAGCGAAAATACGGAAAGAAAAGCACACCAGACTTCATAACTACTTTGCGAAAATTTTGATAAAAGGTAAAACGTTTGACAGTTGTTATGATTGTTGTTTCAGTATTGCCTTCTCATTTTGCCTTTTTCAAGCCAAAACTTCTGTTGCTCTTTCGCTCTTGGATCTCGGCAGTCTTGTTCTGTATTATGTGTTTGTTTCTTGGACTTTTATTTTCGTCAGATTCTTCATATGTACATCTGTCAAATTCCATTACTATAATTTTTGCTATTATCTTTATTATTATTATTATTGTTATTATTATTGTTATTATTGTTGTTATTATTATTATTATTATTATTATTATTATTATTATTATTATTATTATTATTATTATTGTTATCATTATTGTTATTATTGTTGTTGTTATTATTATTATTATTATTATTATTATTATTATTATTAATTATTATTATCATTGCTATTTGTTATCATTATTGCAAGAATGACAATATATGGGAAAGTCCGGAAGGGATACAAGGAAAGTAAAGTACTCATCCACAGCCCGTGTATCCTTCCCACTTTCCCACAAATTATTATTATTTTTATTATTGTTATCATGATTATTATTATTATTATTATTATTATTGATATATTGAATACTATTATTATTATTATTATTATTATTACTAGTAGTAGTAGTAGTGGTAGTAGTAGTAGTAGTAATAGTAATAGTAGTAATGGCAGTATTAGTAGTATTAGTAGTAGTAGTAGTAGTAGTATTAGTATTAGTAGTACTAGCAGCAGTAGTAATGGTAGCACTAGTAGTGGTTGTAGCAGTAGTTGTAATACTATTATTTTTATTATTATTATTATTATTATTATTATTATTATTACTACTTTTGTTATTATTATTATTATTATTATTATTATTATTATTATTATTATTATTGTAAGTAGTAGTAGTACTAGCAGTAGTAGTAGTAGTAGTAACAGTAGTAGTTATGTGTTGAGGTTAGGTGTATACGTGTATTAAGACACGTGTAAAAAGACACCTGTGTGTGTAATTTACTGATTGATCTGCTGCAGTCTCTGACGTGTGTGTGTGCGTGTGTGTGTGTGTATTCACCACAGTCGTCTGCTGGTCACCCAGCCAGTCTTCCCCATTACGGAGCAAGCTCAGAGCTCATAGACCGATCTTCGAGTAGTACTGAGACCCCACACACTCCACACACCGGGAAAGCGTGGCCACAACCCCTTGAGTTACATTCCGGAACTACTTGCTGCCAGGTGAACAGGGGGTACATATTAAGAGGCTTGCCCGTTTGCCTCGCCGCTTTCCGGGACTCGAACCCGGGCCCTCTCGATCGTGAGTCGAGCGTGCTAACCACTACGCTATAAAACGCGGTGTGTGAGAATTTCCACACTTTGCCAAAACTGTATAGGGAAAGCAGGGAAAGTCGTCACTTGTACACAAGATATAGTCCGTCTATAGCAGTGGTTCCCAACCATTTGGCATTCCGACCCCTTACCCAAAAGTTTTGTGTGTGTGTGTGTGTGTGTGTGTGTGTGTGTGTGTGTGTGTGTGTGTGTGTGTGTGTGTGTGTGTGTGTGTGTGTGTGTGTGTTGCAGCTGCCACTGCCGACACCCCCTCCCTTCCAAGCCTTTCTTTCGTATGCGCACAGGTGCTGGGAAGAAATTTAAATAAAACACTTGGAAGAAGCAAAGCAGCAATAGCGCAAGGAGCTGCCATTTGCGCCTTGACTGAATTAAATGAAGCAGTCAGTCGTGAACAGTCAGTCGAACTTTAATGTAGCGTACTACGGATTACTTCCAACACAGATAACAGTAGATCTTAATTTGACACGGCCAACGGTTTAGCCAACGGACAGTCACTCAAGTCACTCGGTTCAAGTCAGTCGTGCTAGGGATACCGCTGCAGCCAAGAGTGAGGGGTTATAATTGTTATGTGAATGCTGTTAAAAGAGTTTTTTGTCCAACAATGGATTTACAGTGAAAGTGTGAAGAGCTTGTGTCGAGGCTCACATGAAAATAATATTATGCGCGTGTGTGATGCAGTCGCTAGTGATGTCACTGTGCAGTGAGTAATGAAGTACAGTGAGGTGAATAAGGAGTGAACATTGTGAGTGGTGTAATGCACACAGATTTAACATAGTGAGTGGTGTATCCAACCGTGACGTGTGTAGGGTGACGCTGAGTGTTGTATGCGGAGTAAGTTAAGTCAGTGGTACAGTGGAGAAGAACTGCTAGTGGTGACTTGAGGCGTACAATGTGAAACACTACAGTGAAATATAATGAGAGGTCACACAAAATGGCAGAGTGAGAGGCTGTAACTGGGACGTAATCCGAGACGCGTGCAACTGGTGGCAGTGACTGCAGTTATGACATCTGGTGCCATATAGATAGTCAGTTTGGGAAAAGATAGTGACACTGGTGAAGAACAGTGACATGTTATTGACATCACTGTGACGTGGAAGTGTACTGTGGAGTGCTGTTAAGTGTTAAACTCACCTGATTACTAACGTGACTGCAACAAACCGATGAATGATTAATAGTGACTAGAATGGTAGGAAACAATGCCTAGGCAGTGACTGATAGTGACTACTGCGATATATTTCTTCGCGTTAATGATGTAAAAAATAATAAAGCCCGCCTACGCGCTTTGTAAATAGTCTTCCTAAAAAAAAAAAAAAGTTGCATTTTTGTTAATGAAATTATATAGAGTACGCTAGTGCAACATCTGTGACATATATAAGGGTTGGGATAGTAAGACACCAACAGTGATGTCCACGCCAAGCGCAAACCTGGTGTCGCCACAGGAGGTACCACACGGTCACAGAGTGATGACGAGGCGTAAACTCACAGGTGTGAAGAGATGAGCAAGTGGACAGCCAAAATCATGTAAAGTAATTTATAATTGATACAAAACTTGCATTTTGTGTTTGAAATACAGCTGTAAGCTTAAAGTTGTATTTAAACATCCACCTGGTAATATACAAATTCTCGTATTTGACTCTTATAACTGAGCGGTACAATGAATGACACAGTTGTATGGATTTAGATATCACTTTCAGGCATTGAATTAAACACAGTTAGCTTGCTTCATAGTGATCTTCATAGATTCATGTTGGCTAGGAGCTGAGATTTCGAGGTTTGAAATTTAAGGTCCGTTCTCCGGCTCTGCAGCGCGGCGATTTTCGTGTCAATTCCAGATCTATTGTTATCTGAGCTTCCAACTATCACTACAGTCCAGCACACTTCAGTAACCTCGCATGATAGTTACACAGCTGTCATGCGTAGATTACTTGTGAATGCATCGGAATTAGAGTAACTCCAGCGAAAATACGGAAAGAAAAGCACACCAGACTTCATAACTACTTTGCGAAAATTTTGATAAAAGGTAAAACGTTTGACAGTTGTTATGATTGTTGTTTCAGTATTGCCTTCTCATTTTGCCTTTTTCAAGCCAAAACTTCTGTTGCTCTTTCGCTCTTGGATCTCGGCAGTCTTGTTCTGTATTATGTGTTTGTTTCTTGGACTTTTATTTTCGTCAGATTCTTCATATGTACATCTGTCAAATTCCATTACTATAATTTTTGCTATTATCTTTATTATTATTATTATTGTTATTATTATTGTTATTATTGTTGTTGTTATTATTATTATTATTATTATTATTATTATTATTATTATTATTATTATTATTATTATTATTATTATCATCATTGGTATTGTTATTATTATTGCAAGAATGACAATATATGGGAAAGTCCGGAAGGGATACAAGGAAAGTAAAGTACTCATCCACAGCCCGTGTATCCTTCCCACTTTCCCACAAATTATTATTATTTTTATTATTGTTATTATTATTATTATTATTATTATTATTATTATTATTATTATTATTATTATTATTATTATTATTATTATTATTATTATTATTATTATTATTATTTTTAGTAGTAGTAGTAGTAGTAGTAGTAGTAGTAGTAGTAGTAGTAATAGTAGTAATGGTAGTATTAGTAGTAGTAGTAGTAGTAGTAGTAGTAGTAGTAGTAGTAGTAGTAGTAGTAGTAGTAGTAGTAGTAGTAGTAGTAGTAGTAGCAGAAGTAGTAGTAATAGCAGTAGTTGTAGTAGTAGCAGTAATGATATTACGAGTACAAGTAGTAATAGTAGAACAATAATAATTATTATATTTATTATAATTGTTATAACTGTGATATAAAAATAATAATAAAGAAAACAATAATAGATTGATAACAATAATACTAATACTAATACTAATAATTAATACTACTACTAATAATAGTAATAATAATTATAATAATAATAATTAATGATGATAGTAATAATTATGATAATAATCATGATTATAATAATACTAATGATTATTAATAATAATAATAATAATAATAATAATAATAATAATAATAATAATAATGAGAAAAACAATAATAATAATAATAATAATAATAATAATAATAATTAATGATGATAGTAATAATCATGATAATAATAATCATGATAATAATAATCATGATAATAATAATCATGATAATAATAATCATGATAATAATATTAATAATGATAATAATAATAATAAGGATAATAATAATATAATAAAAATAATAATAATAATAATAATATTTATAAAAATATTGAATAATGGTGATAATAATAATAATAATAATAATAATAATAATAATAATAATTATAAAAATATTGAATAATGGTGATGATGATGATGATGATATTTATATTTCCTAATTCTGACTTGCTTTAACATTACTTATTACCGTTGTTGTTGTTATTATTATAATTTTTATTGATACTATTATTATTATTATTATTATTATTATTATTGATTTTCTTATTATTATTGATGTTCTTCTTCTTATCACTATTATTATTATTATTATTATTATTATTATTATTACTATTATTGATGTTCTTATTATTATTACTACTATTATTAATTATTATTATTATTATTATTATTATTATTGATCTTATTATTATTGCTATTATTATTGTTATTATTATTATTATTACGTTCACCGGTTAAATGGGTAAGATTGGCATCGGGAAGCCGGTGAACAATAACAATAAAAAAAACACTGCAGGTTCAACTGGTGAGTAAATGCAAAGGGGCACTTAAGAAACTATTCAATAACCCAATAACAATGAAATTGACATACACATATATATAACATGAAACACATGAAAATGACATACACATATACATATGACACATAAATAAATACAACAATAAAGAACCCAACTTAATACCTAACAATAATACTAATCCTATAAACAATAATACTAATCCTATATAGAGGCAATGTGGAAAAAACGGGACGAGGGGAAGTGATACTTATGAGGTGCCGCAGTGGTGAAGTGCTGGGTGATGGTTGATCCCACGGTAGTCCAAGAGGCGTTGTGTTCACTGGTTGAGGCCTTGACCTCGACTGACTTCCAGAAATCAGGGAGCTTGCTTAACACTTCCGCTTGAGTCGAATGGGGCCGCGTGAATCCAACTTCGGGACAGTAGCGGGGCTTCATGAAACGGTGACATGGAGGGTTCATGAGACGGTGACGTGGATGGTTCATGAAACGGTGACGTGGAAGGGGAGGGGGAGAGGTGGCGAACGAGGTAGCAAGCGAAGGTGGTGATGATAGTGGAGTATGTTAGGGGCGGGCCGTAACATTATTATTATTATTATTGTTAGCATTATTATTATTGTTATTATTATTGTTATTATTATTATTATTATTATTATTATTATTATTATATTATCAATATCAATATTATCTCGTTATTATCTTTATCACTATTATTGTTATTGTAATTTATTATTATTATCATTATCATTATTATTATTATTATTATTATTATTATTATTATTACTATCATTATTTGTTATTAATAATATTATTATTATTATTATTATTATTATTATAATTATTAGTAATTACCATTTTCTGCTCCTTCTCCTCCTCTTCTTCCTCCTCCTCCTCTTCTTCCTCTTTCTCCTCAACCAAAGAAAGGACAATCTCCATTTACATGAAGTTTTTCGTATCAGTATTAGTTCTCCGCCACGGACTGCGATAGGGAAATGCTGCTGGATGCTTGAGAGGCGAGAGGGAAGGTGCGTTGAGGGAGGGAGGGTAAAAGGGCAAAGGGGATTGGAGTGGAATAAGGTAAGAGTCGAAGTCAGAGGAGAAGGGGGGGCGAACTACTCCATACCACGGAAACCCATCTGGATAAACCAATAAAGGGAGGATAATAGGTGTGGAGGCTTGATACGACTCGGGATGGGGTGATAGGGATAGAGGCCGAGGGAGGATCTCATAGGAACTGAGAGAGAGAGAGAGAGAGAGAGAGAGAGAGAGAGAGAGAGAGAGAGAGAGAGAGAGAGAGAGAGAGAGAGAGAGAGAGAGAGAGAGAGAGAGAGAGAGAGAGAGAGAGAGAGAGAGAGAGAGAGAGAGAGAGAGAGAGAGAGAGAGAGAGAGAGAGAGAGAGAGAGAGAGAGAGAGAGAGAGAGAGAGAGAGAGAGAGAGAGAGAGAGAGAGAGAGAGAGAGAGAGAGAGAGAGAGAGAGAGAGAGAGAGAGAGAGAGAGAGAGAGAGAGAGAGAGAGAGAGAGAGAGAGAGAGAGAGAAACATGATCTGGGTACACAGAGAAAAGTAACATAGAGGGCTAAATGAACCTTCGGAATATCTTAGTTTAAAGACGCTTCAAGACTGGAATCCGATACCGGAGGGAAGATTCTAAAGCAGCAATGGAGGGGAGGAAGTGTTTGGAGGTGCGCTGTGTGGGTGTGAGGGAGAGCAATGGAGAACAAACACGAGATCCAGACACTTGATAGTTCAGGGCCATGGTTGACCGCCCCCTGACCCGACCCGGAACTAATGGTGGGCAATAAAATTATTTCCGTGTTGAATTGTGTGTTCCACCTGGAGACAGGGACAGGCTGGTAAACAGAGGCCAGTGAGTGGCGTGAACTCCAAACAGACAGAGACGGAAGGACAGATGAATAGAGAACTGCACACCCACGGCTTGCATGCTTGATGGATGACAGATATAGATAATTCCGAGTAAAATTAATGAAAGTGATGCAGTTATTTGCTTATTTGCACACACACACACACACACACACACACACACACACACACACACACACACACACACACACACACCGCGAAGAGTAGTGGTTAGCACGCTCGATTCACAATCGAGAGGCCCGGGTTTGAGTCCCAGAAAGCGGCGAGGCAAATGTGCAAGCCTCTTAATGTGTAGCCCCTGGTCACCTAGCAGTTAATAGGTACGGGATGTAATTCGAGGGGTTGTGGCTTCGCTTTCCCGGTGTGTGTTGTGTGTTGATGTGGTCTCAGTCCTACCCGAAGATCGGTCTATGAGCTCTGAGCTTGCTCCGTAATGGGGTTTGACTGGCTGGCTGACCAGCAGACGACCGAGGTGAATTACACACCGTTGTCAATTTACTACCAGGAAAGGAAAGGAAACATGAGTTTAATTTCTTCCGAGTCATGTCTCTACAGCATTCTATGTCAGTTTATACATACATAAATAGTTATTGTTCATAATAGTCCAATTTACATCTGATACTCTCAAGATACATTTCACTAAAGTTAGAAAAATAAATAAATAACCACAGCGAGAACATATCTTAATTTTTGTATGGATTCATGTTCATTATTGATTTGCCTATGAGTCAACATATGCATTCTTTCCTTATTAATGTTGTTTGTTGTTGTTTATGTTGTTTTTGTTGTTGCTGCTGCTGCTGCTGCTACTGCTGG